>NW_004444300.1:451053-456094 GCF_000243295.1 Trichechus manatus latirostris | reverse complement strand
CCACTCCTTGGAAACCCTATGGGGCAGTTCTACTCTGTCCTATAAGGTTGCTATGAATCGGAATCAACTCGATGACAATGTTTGGTTTTTCTTTTCCTACTTTTCTTAATGAAAGTCTACATACTTCTCCTGTTCCATTATCCTTGAGGGCTCTCTAATCTCACATACCCTAGTGTCTTTATGTGAAATCAGAATGCTCCTTAGAAGCAAGGACGGCAAGACTGCGTCTTACATAGTTTGGACAGGTTTTCAGGAGAGACCAGGCCCTGGAGAAGGACATCATGCTTGGTAAAGTACAGGGTCAGCAAAAAAGAGGAAGACCCTCAACGAGATGGATTGACACAGTGGTTGCAATAATGGGCTCAAGTATAACAACCATTGTGAAGATGGCACAGGACCGGGCAGTGTTTCATTCTGTTGTTGATAGGGTCCCTGTGAGTCGGAACTTACTCGACGGCGCCTAACAACAATAACAGTGTCTTCTGTCAGTCTGAATCTATAGCCTATTTAATTCAACTTAATTCATGACTCAGGCAACTCTCACTCCAAGTGGCAATTCATCTGTGAATCATGTTTTCCCCTCATCCCTACTTTTTGTCAAAAAAATGCGAGTGTAATGGGAAAATACCACACACTTTTAAGTCATCTGTTAGCTTGCAACTCGAAGGAGTCAAAAAAGTACCCTCTATATTAGAGCTTGCTCTGCCCTCCTGATAGTTTTGTTTTATAATTTGTCATGACACATGATTTCCACTTTTAAAAATTTATTTCAGAAGCAAACTGTATTTCACTTTAAGAAAAAGCTTTAAGGCTTCTGACAGGAGTGTTGTCTCAGTTATCTAGTGCAGCTACAACAAAAATAACAAGTGGATGGCTTTAAGAAACAAATTTATTCTCTTACAGTTTATAAGACTAGAAGTGGAAATCAGTGTGCTAGGTCTAGGGGAAGGCTTTCTCTCCCCCCTCTGCTCCCTTCTCTTTCCTTTTATCTCTCTTTTTTTTTTTTTTTTGTACTTTTTTAAAAAATTGTACTTTAGATAAAGGTTTACAGGACAAATAGTTTCTCAGTCAAAAGTACACATATTGTTTTATGACAATGGTTAACAGCACCATGACACGTCAACACCAACACTGTCCCTTCTCAAACTTGGGTTCCCTATTAACAGCTCTCCTGTCTCCTCCTGCCTTCTAGTCCTTGTCCCTGGACTTTTGTGCCCCCTTAGTCCTGTTTTGTTTTATGAGGTTGTCTAATCTTTGGCTGAAGTGTGAACCTTGGGAGTGACTTCATTACTGAGCTCAAAGAGTGTCTGGGGGCCATGCTTTTGGGGTTTCTCCAGTCTCTTGTCAGGCCAGTAAGTCTGGTCTTTTTTTGTGAATTAGAATTTTGTTCTACTTTTTTTTCCAGCTCTTTCCAGGACCCTCTGTTGTGATCCCAGTCAGAGCAGTCAGTGGTGGTAGCCAAGCACCATCTAGTTCTACTGGACTCAGTCTGGTGGAGGCTGTGGTAGTTGTGGTCCCTTAGTCCTTTGGACTAATCTTTTCCTTGTATCTTATTTTCTGCATTCTCCCTTGCTCCCGAAAGGCTGAGACCAATGGAGTATCTTAGATGGCTGTTCACAGGCTTTTAAGACCCCAGACGCTACTCACCAAGGTAGAATGTAGAACATTTTCTTTATAAAGTGTGTTATGAAAATTGAGCTAGATGTTCCCCGAGACCATGGTCCCCACAGCCCTCTGCCCAGCAATTCAGTCCCTCAGAGTTTGGAAGTGTCTATGGAGCTTCCATGACCTTTCCTTGTACAAGTTGTGCTGGCTTCCCCAGTATTGTGTACTGTCTTGCCCTTCACCAAAGTTACCACTTAACTATTGTCTATTTAGTATTTACCTCCCCACCCCTCCCAACCCTCGTAACCAACAAAGATTGTTTCTTTTTGTGTGTAATCTTTTTCGTGAGTTTTTACTGTAGAGGTTTCATGCAATATTTGTTCTTTTGTGATTGACTTATTTCACTCAACATAATGTCCTCCAGTTTGATCTATTTTATGAGATGCTTCACAGATGCATCATTGTTATCATTACATAATACTCCATTTTGTGTATGTACCATAGCTTGCTTAGCCATTCATCTGTTGATGGGCATCTAGGTTGTTTCCATACTTTTGCTATTGTGAACAATGCTGCCATGAACATGGGTGTGCAAATGTCTATTCTTGTGACGGCTCTTATTTTTCTAGGATACATTTCTAAGAGTGAGATTGCTGGATCATATGGCATTTCTATTTCTAGCTTTCTGAGGAAGCGCCATATCATTTTTCAAAATGGTTGTATCATTTTGCATTCCCACCAGCAGTGCATAAGAGTTCCGATATCCCCGCAGCCTCTCCAACATTTGTTATTGCCAGTGTTTTTGATTGGTGTCAGTAATGCCAGAGTGAGATGGTATCTCATTGGGGTTTTAATTTGCATTTGTCCAATGGCTAGTGATCGCGAGCATTTCCTCATGTGTCTGTTGGCCACTTGAATGTCTTCTTTGGTGAAGTGTCTGTTGATTTCCTTTGCCCAATTTTTAACAGGATTATTTGTCTTTTTGTTGTAGAGGTGTTGGATTTTCTTGTAGATTTTAGAGATTAAACCTTTGTCTGACTTGTAATGTCCTCAAATTTTTTCCCAGTCCATATGTTCTCTTTTTCCTCTTTTGGTGAAGTCTTTTGATGAGCATGTTTAATTTTCAGATGATCCCAGTTATCCAGCTTACCTTCTGGAGTTTGTGTGTTGTTGGCTATGGTTTGTATCCTGCTAATGCCATTTATTAGGGCCTCTAGCATTGATCCTATTTTTTTCTTCTATGAACTTTATAGTTTTTGGCTTTATATTTAGGTCTTTGATCCATTTTGAATTAGCTTTTGTGTATGGTGTGAGGTATGGGTCCTGTTTCATTTTTTTGCAGATGGACATCCAGTTTTGCCAGCACCAATTGTTAAAAAGACTGTCTTTTCCCCATTTGATGGACTTTGGGCCCTTGTCAAAGATCAAGTGACCATAGGTAGATGGATTTACATTTGGGTTCTCAATTCTGTTCCATTGGTCAATGTATCTGTCATCATACCAGTACCAGGCTGTTTTGACTACCGTAGCCGTATAGTAGGTTCTGAGTTCAGGTAGTGTGAGTCCTCCTACTTTATTCTTCTTCTTCCATAGTGCTTTACTTATCTGGGGCTTCTTCCCTTTTCATACAAAGTTAATGATTAGTTTTTCCATCTCTTTGAAGAATGTTGTTGGTATTTGGATTGGGATTGTACTGTATTTATAAATTTCTTGAGTAGAATTGTCATTTTCACAATGTTGAGTCTACCTATCCATGAGCATGGTTTTTCCATTTATGTAGATTCTTTTGGGTTTCTTGTAGTAGTTTTTTGCAGTTTTCTTTGTATAGGTCTTTTACACCCCTGGTTAGACTTATTCCTAAGTATTTTATTTTTTGGGGGGTTATTATAAATGGTATTGTTTTCCTGATTTCCTTTTCATCGTTCTCTTTATTGGTGAATAGGTATCCAACTGATTTTTGTACATTTATCTTGTATTCTGCTGCTCTGCTGAATCTTTTTATTAGCTCCAGTAGTTTTCTCGTGGAGTCTTTAGGGTTTTCTATGTATAGTATCATATCATCTACAAATAGGGACAGTTTAACTTCTTCATTACCAGTTTGGATACCTTTTATTTCTTTTTCTTGCCTTATTGCTCTAGCTAGGACTTCCAACACAATGTTAAATAGGAGTGGAGATAAAGGGCATCCTTGTCTTGTTCCTGTTCTCAAGGGGAATGTTTTCAGCCTCTCTGTTTAATAATGTTGTTGGCCATCGGTTTTGCATAGATGCCTTTTATTATGTTGAGGAATTTCCCTTATCTACCTATTTTATTGAGAGTTTTTATCAGGAATGGGTGTTGGACTTTGTCGAATGCCTTTTCTGCATCATTTGAGATGATCATGTGATTCTTTTCTTTATTTATGTGGTGGATTACATTGATTGATTTTATAATGTTGAACTATCCTTGCATACCTGTTATGAATCCTACTTGGTTGTGGTGTATTACTTTTTTGATATGATGCTGAATTCTATTGGCTAGAATTTTGTTGAGAATTTTTGCATCTACATTCATGGGAGATATTGGTCTGTAATTTTGTTTTTTTGTGGTGTCTTTGCCTGGTTTTTGTATCAGGGTTATGCTGGCTTCATAGAATGAATTCAGAAGCGTCGCTGCCTTTCCTATATTCTGAAATAGTTTGAGTAGTTCTGGTATAAGCTTTTCTCTGAGTGTTTGTTAGAATTCTCCAGTGAAGCCATCTGCACCAGAGGTTTTTTTTGTTGTTGGGAGATTTTTTTTTTATTTCCTTTTCAATCTCTTCTCTTGTTATGGGTCTTTTAGATTTTCAACATTACTTTGTGTTAGTTTGAGTAGGTAGTGTGTTTCTAGAAATTTATCCATTTACTTTAGGTTTTCAAGTTTGTTGGAGTATAGTTTTTCATAATACTCTGTTATGATCCTTTTTCCTTTCATCTCTTGTTAGATAAAAGGTGTGACACAAGTAACGGTGTGAGTTGAGTAAGTGTGGTAAAGCTTGTGACTGGGCTTTGGGTGGTGACTTGAGTCATATCGTCCAGTAAGGTATGTGACTAATCCTGCCTCGTTAACATAACAAAGACAACCGATTTCCGTGTGGGATTATAACTACAGGCATAGAGATTAGCATTTACAACATATACTTTTGGGGGACACGATTCAATCCATAACATGAGTCACCTCCTAACATACTATATAATTTAGTTATTCCTACTCCTCACTTATCAATTATCTTATTATCTGACATTTAGCATTTATTAGTCTAAAAAATATACTATCCAAATATGTTTTGCATTGAAAACATACATCTGGCAGTAACAAATACCAAGTTGCGAGGCAAGAGTAATACTGGCTGTGATGGTTATGTGTCAGCTTGGGTAGGGCATGATTCTCAGTGGTTTGGCAGGTATGTAATTATGTA
>NW_004444300.1:448309-450285 GCF_000243295.1 Trichechus manatus latirostris | reverse complement strand
AGCTGATATTCTTGTGTCAATGAAAGATGTGAGTACTGTCATTGTACAGTAAAAACTGCAAAAGCCAGAAACTGTGCAAGGCGGAAACCTGTCAGAGAAGGAAAACTCAAATATTTTCCATTAACTTGAGTGTGATAGAGAAGTGGTGACTGTACCCTGTCAAAGGCAGAAAACTTGTGAGACCTGGAAAAACAAGATGTCCCATTGATTTCCAGCTCTCACAGTTTTCACTGTATCTAAATTTATATTTCTTCAATTCTACAATTAGTGAGAAATTTAATTTCTCCTGTTCTTATTTTCCTCTAGGTTCTATGTGATAAGCATGATGGAAAACTTCTGTATTATACTCAGTATGACCTCTGATTCATGCTTATACTTTCCCATTTTTTTCCTACCAGTTAATCTCTCTTGCATTGACACAGCGGTTTGCTCCACTGTGGCTCGCAGGATGTTTCATGACTTTTTCAGGAAGCACAGTGTCATCTTCTTTGGTGACTGCATTGTTAATAGCATTTTTATCCACACAATTAGGAGCAGTGAGATTATCCTATTGATAACTATGCCCTTTGGATTATCGAGATTGCTAGTTGCTTGCAGGAAAAAAAAAAAAAAGAAGAAGAAAGAAATAGATCCTGTCTGTGTTTTGAGAAAAGAAGTCTATTGAACAGTATTGGGTAGCTTGCATAATTTTTAGGATGGCTACAGAATCTGGCTCTGGCTTAAGGCCAGGCTCCCAGGAACAACGCCCAAAAGCCACCTAGAACTGAACTAATGAGGAAAGCACCTTTGCTCCTGCACCCATCCTAGGCACTAGAGAAAATTGTCCCTGGTACTATAACCCCATCAAGATACCTTCCGTTTCCAAACTAAATTTTGCAACAACTGCCACTCCTAAAGTTCAGACATGTCTGCTGACATCTTCACCAGAAAAATCGATTGTGGAGTGACCTTATTTCCTCGAGTTTCTCTCCTAATTGAAGTCTCATGTGGGTGAGTCTAACTGGTAGAGTCTCTGTTCCATGTCCATGATTTATCTGAAAAGGAAGCTGGGAAATTCAATTTCTGCAGCTTTTCTTTAAGAACGGGGACTAATTAGGCTGGAAATTTCACAAATATAGCAAGTGTGTTCAAAATCCAGGAAAGTCAATCACATATTCTGAGAACCATATTGCCATATATAAGTAAAAAATGCATTTCACTTCTAGACTCAACTACCTAGATGACCCAATTAGTTTTTATAGTAAAAAAAATTCCTTCTGTAACTGTCTATTGCTTTTACTGTCTTTTTCAGTTTATCACATTTGCTTACAGACAGCTATAGTCAATTCACTGAAAAAACTGTTCGTATTTGGGCTTTTTCTTCATTCTTCAAACTGATACTCTTTTATCCTTTCTTTATGGTCACTATTTTGTAACACCTGTCAAGTCATAGATCTAAGATCCTCACCACTTTCCCTGCTCATATCACTTTGGGGATAGTGTATGGACTGAAGAGTAAATCTAAGATAGGTGAGTGTGTTGAGTTGAAGAGGAGAAGAAATCTGGGGTACTTGGTCTGACCATGTATTTGTAGATCAAATTCTCTTACAGTCATAAGTGCAGGTGAATCATGCCAGGTATTGGCTGAAAAAAGTTACGTTTTGGGGAACCAGGATGATTAGTCTTTATAACATAATTATGTTATGTTATATATTCTAGAAAATATTCATTCATTTCTAGAATATTCATTCTAGAAAATATAATTCTCTTTTCCAACAATTCATTATGTTATGTTACATAATTGTAGCATAATGAATTGAAAGAAAACAGAATTCTGATTTATTATCTGAACAAGCAAAAGGATGAATGTAGTTTGTGTTGGTAGGTGGTGAAATAAAAAACAAATTAACAAAAAAAATTAATACTGAGAATAAAGAAGCTAAAGAGATACGAATAAGTTAGCTGGCGAGATTTTAATAGGCAGTAAATCTTTGAAA
>NW_004444300.1:444468-447348 GCF_000243295.1 Trichechus manatus latirostris | reverse complement strand
TGTACCATTATGAGTCATTTGCGTTCTAATATCTCTTGAATCATTGGCCTTATTTACTTGCTTGCTCAATTTATCTTTCACAAAAACCTGCCTTTTTGTAGTATGAAATTGGATCAACTAAACCATGATATTCCTGAAGTCACTACATTAACTTGCAAACCCAAAATGCCAATTACAGTTCCCTCTCACCACCAAAAGTAAATTAATTTTTCTCTGATTTGATTGAGTCATCACTTTCCGGCAGTATTCTTCAAATAGTAATCCAAGGCCTTTTACATTTCCAGCTTATTTATTGCAGGGGCCTTATTATCAGGTCTAGATATCTTGCTGTGATATGCAGATGGCACAACCTTGCTTGCTGAAAGTGAAAAGGACTTGAAGCACTAACCTGTAAAGATCAAACACTACAGTCTTCAGTATGGATTACACCGTAACATAAAGAAAACAAAAATCTTCACAACTGGACCAATAAGCAACATCATAATAAATGGACAAAAGATTGAGTTATCAAGGATTTCATTTTACTCAGGTCCACAATCAGCACCCATGGAAGCAGCAGTCAAGAGACCAAACGACGTATTGCGTTGGGAAATCTGCTGCAAAAGATCTCTTTAAAGTGTTAAAAAGCAAAGATGTCACCTTGAGGACTAAGGTGTGCCTGACCCAAGCCATTGTATTTGCAGTCGCCTCATATGCATGCAAAAGCTAGACAATGAATAAGGAAGGTCAAAGAAGAATTGATGCATTTGACTTATGGTATTGACAAAGAATATTGCCAGAAGAACAAATAAATCTATCTTGGAAGAAATATAGCCAGATTGCTTCTTAGAAGCCAGGATGGTGAGACTTGTCTCACGTACTTTGGACATATTATCAGGATGGAGCAGTCTCTGGTATCTTTTGCTTGATAAAGTAGAGGGTCAGTGAAAAAGAGGAAGACCCTCAAGGAGATGGATTGACACAGTGGCTCCAACAATAGGCTCAAACATAGCAACGATTGTGAGGATGGCACAGGACAGGGCCATGTTTCATTCTGTTGTATTTGATGGCATCTAACAAGAAGATATCTTGCTAAATTTATATCCAGATGGCACTAAGCATAAAAGGAATTATGTTAGGAACCATTGTGTCAATTTTGATTCATAGCGACCCCATGTGACAGGGTAGAACTGCCCCATAGGGTTTTCTAGGCTGTAATATTTTTTGCTCATACTCATAGGTGGGAAAAAGATGTGACAGTCTGCATCCCTAAATATTTGCAGCCTTGGAAACCCTGTAGGGTAGTTCTACTCTGTCCTACAGGGTCTATGAGAGGGAATCGACTCAATGGCAGTGGGTTTGATTTGGTTTAATCTTTATGGGAGCAGATTACGGGGTCTTTCTCCAGCAGAGCTCCTTGGTGGATTCAAACCGGCAACCTTTCAGTTAGTAGGGAGTGCTTAACCATTGCACCACCAGGGCTCCCTAAAAGGGAATATATGCTGGTATAATTGCACTTTTCTTCCCCCCTGTAGGAACAACTAGGTCAGATCTTGAGAGGAGGCTCCCTGTTCGGAGATAGAAAACCTAGTCTGGGTCTCTTAAATTGGGAAATAACTGAATGTCTCTAATCTTTCTTCATCTTTAAAATCGGGACAATCCCTGCCTTTAGGAGGTTGACTGTAGGATTTAATGATTGTATAAACAGCTGATATAGAGCAGGTGTTCAACAGATGCTAGTCTTTCCATACAGAAGGGGCTTCTTGGGCAGCGATGCAGAACTAACTCCACCCCACATTAAACAAGACTGACCTCTGACGTCCTTTCCCAGGCACTGCACGTGTGAAGTCTCTTCTTGAAGGCCGCTGTGAGCGGCGGTTTCCGCAGCCAACTCTTGACGTTTTCCAGCGCAGGGGATGGGGCGGCACCCGCCCACCAGGACTACATCTCCCAGCAGGAACCAGGCTCAGCCAATCGACAGGCAGCGCCCACTGGTATTAGTTACAGAAGCTAGACCTGTTCGCATTCCGTGTTGGTCTTCCCTCAGCATAAAGTTACCGGCGGTGCGTCTTTGACATTGCGAGGAAAATGCTGTGGTAGTGGTGCCTTTGTTGTGCCGCATGCTGGGAGTCGCAGTCCCCTCGTGCAACGTTTGGGAGTCCAGGCTTGCCTTGAATGTGGGACACATCACGTGACATAAGGCGACCAGAGGCCTCAGTGCCTTGTGAAGTCATCACAGCGCGATAATAAGTGGCAGCTGTGGGCATCCTGGGTGATAGTCTTCTAAGCCTGAGGAATCATTAAAACCGCCTTCATTGGCTCCTTCCGCATGCATCCCCCAACCTCTGCGCTGTTGGCCTCCCCTGCTTAACGGGAGCGGTGGCTAGAGGAAGTGGCGCGCTTTGTGTAATCATCCTTTTTGAAAGTAGTTATTTGAGAGGAAAAGCATGGTTTAAAGTGTTTTCTTTTTAAGAGGAAATACAAAGACCATATTGCATGGCTGTAGAGAAAAGGAAACAAAGTTTATAAGGAAATAAGTAGAACAAGAGGAACCAATGACGTTTGACAAAGATACTACTGAAATGGGAGTTTATAGATTTTCATTAGTAACTAAAAAAAAAAAGAATATTCAGACAGAAGGCTAAGGACAAAGTTTTAATCTAAAATAGAAGAGTTGTTCTGTTTTGTTTTGTTTTGAGGATATGCAGAATAACTACAAAGGAGGACTGAGATGAAGAGCCTGGAATTGAAGCGTTTGGGTCAAGAGCTGGTAATCTAGGAATTAGGCTAATCACAATATTTTTTTTTTTTAAATATTTTATTGTACTTCAGGTGAAGGCTTACAGAACAAATAGTTTCTCATGAAACAGTAGTACACATGTTGTTTTATGACGTTGGTTA
>NW_004444300.1:431904-440842 GCF_000243295.1 Trichechus manatus latirostris | reverse complement strand
CTAGGTTTTCAAATTTGTTGGAGTATAGATTTTCATAATACTCTGTTTTGATCCTTTTTATTTCTGTTGGACCTGTTGTAATGACCCCCCCATTTCATTTCTTATTTGGGTTATTTGGGTCCTCTCCTGTTTTTCTTTTGTCAGTCTGGCCAGTGGTTTGTCAATTTTGTTGATTCTTTCAAAGAACCAACTTTTGGTTTTGTAATCACAATATTTTAAAAGACCACACGGTGGGGGCGTTTCCTAATCAAAGTTTAATTTTGAAGCCATTTGCTAATAGAAAAGTTATAGCTAACTTCCTTCGTTGTTTTCACCCGTCCCTCTCTCTTTCCTTCCCTCTGTTCTCCCCATCCTTCTCTTCTTCCTCTCTGGCTCACTAAAATAAATGAGTAAAGAAAACGCTGTAAACAAGGGTGCAGAAATAAAGAAATCAGAAAGAAGTCTGGAAAAGACTCTGGATATTGGGTTTATGAAATACAGAAAATAAAACAAAGTTAGTATAGTTAAATTTTAAAAAACTGTTAAAAACATCTTTGGAGCCCTTGTGGCACAGTGGTTAAAATGTTTGGCTGCTTATTGAAAGGCTGTGGTATGAAAGTCCACCAGCTGCTCTGCAGGAGAAAGCTGAAAATTTGTTATAGGATGAGACACCATCCATAGATAGAAAAACCCCTTATGAATCTCAAATGGGTAAATAAATATGGAAATTTTTATGTAAATACATTATAATACAATTACAGAATATCCAATGCAAAGAGAAGATCATAGAAGTAGCCATGGAGATAAGATGAATTAGAAGGAGCAGAAGTAGGCTGACACCTGACTTCTAATCAGCAACAATGGAAGCCAGAAAATAATGAAATGATATTTTTATTGTGCTAATAGAAAATAAGTTTCAATCTAAATTTGTATGTAAAATATTTTTAAAAGTATAAGGTCAATTAAAAACATTTTCAAATATATAAATACAAAAATTTTTGCCATAGTCACTATATTCTATAGAAAGAAGAACAGTAATTCCATATGAAAGGTCTCAGCTGTAAGATAAAGGGCAAAGAAAGTGATTTGTGAATAAATATAAACAAATATTGACTTTCGAAAACCATAATGATATGTTAGGGGTTAAAATCAAGGCTTGAAATACATGATAGAAATAGCATATATGCCTGGAAAAGATGAGTAAAGTTAAAATGTTCTGTGTTCTTGGTTTAGGAGGACAGAAATATATAGATACAATACATATGTCTTTAGAATATATGTACACATATAATACATCTTTAGAATATATGTACACATATATACAATATATGTGTTGTGTATGTGTATTTCTATTTCTTCAGTATTTAAATGTACACATACATGCAATATACGTTGTATATATATATGTTATTATATATATACACACTAAAGAGTCACAAAATGCACAGGGAGCAAGTATGTCCTAATGGTTAGATATGCAGGTTCTAGATCACATTTTCTGTGTTCAAATACAAGCACCATCAAGTTGTAGGGTTAGGGCAAAAACAGTGAAAAATAAAAATAAAGCATTAACACATTACCTAGCACAAAGGAAACACTTGAAATGTTAGTCATAATTTTTGCATTTGCTTTTATCAGTGGGCTTTAATGGTTATCCAGAAGTCTCACTCTCTTTGGCTATGACTGAATATTACTTGTTTATTCCCTACTCTTAATTTATGTTTTCTCACTCATTTTATTCTTGTGAGCCACTTCGTGTTTTTTAGGATCAGATGTTTTGCTTTAAAAACTGTAACTACAGAAAATTAACTTTGGGTGATCTTGCACACAAATGAATGTGCAAAATACTAGAACAATTTACCAGTATATTGCTCAAAATACTAGAACAATCTCACTTCTAGTACTAATGTAGTCATTGGTGCCTATTCTTTGCATCAGGTCTAACTAATATTTTTGTGGAAAAACAGATCTTCAATATTTTTCCTTTGTTCTCTCACCTAAATTTTTGTGACCTCCTCTTGATTCATCCCATTGTTTTTTCCCCAGTTATCTTGGAGAAGCTGATAAGAAGAAAGACAAATAGATTGCTTTGGTAGCTTCAGTTTATTTATGTGTCTGTGATGAGGCTAATGCAGAACTCATAATGTAGAACTATTTTTTAAAGCATAAAATAGTTCATGCATTTTTTCTCCCTGTTATCTTTATTCAGTTGCAGTTTGCTTTCCTTGTTATTCAAGGACTGTCTTTTTGCTTCATGGAAAAAAAAAAAAAAAAGTAGGGAAAGGAAATAGTAATTTGCAGAAAGAGGAGTTATCCCCAAGTGACCCATTAACCACTGGATTTTTGTTTCCTTTAGTTACCACCATGATCCTAGGAGACAATTCCCATAACATATTCATTTTTGGCTGGCACTGCCAGGTCTCTGAAGTTCCACTTGGTCACTACCCAAGTGCAATTCATTAACTGTCTTTACTGTGGCAGCATTTTGTGTAACTCTTTGCACAGGGGAGAATTATGCAACAGACAGAAACTTTCTGAGTTGTTTTGACTCTCTAAAGATGTGTTGCTTTATGCCCTGAGTCAGAGCATCAAAATTTCCCCTGTTCATTGTGATTCAGTGTTAAAAAAGTGCACTGATGGGATTAGCCTCCTGTAATGGTTAGTTGAATGTAGGCCTACAGACGGGCGGTTATAGTTTGGAAGCCTTGTGCTGCCATTTGCTCACCATGTCTTGACTTCGATTTTATTTACTTTTTGTTTATTGTAAAATAAAACACGATACAGAAAACCACACTAGACAAATCTATAGCTTAATGAATTTTTATAAAGCAAACGTCCCAGGCCTGTAATAATCACCCAGGTGAAGATGTGGAGCCCAGCCATCTCAGAAGCTAATAGCCTTCTGCCAATTACAACCACCTTTCTGCTGAAAAGTAACCATGATCCTCACTGTTACAGTAACGATTTCCTCATGTTTCTTTCTTTCTTTTTTTAAATTGTGTTTTAGGTGAAAGTTTACAGCACAAATTAATTTTTCATTTGAAAATTTATACACAAATTGTTGTATGACATTGGTTGCAATCCCCACAAGGTGTCAACATTCTCCCCTTTTCCCTTTCTACCCAGGGGTTCTCTGTATCCATTTGTCCAGTTTTCCTGTCCTTTCCTGTAATCTCATCTTTGCTTTTGGACAGGTGTTGCGCATTTGGTCTTGCATACTTGACTGAACTAAGAAGCACATTCCTCACCTGTTACTGTTTTTTTATAGGCCCGCCTAATCTTTGTCTGGAAGGTGGACTTCAGGAGTGGTTTCAGTTCTGAGTTAGCAGGGTGTCCGGGGGCCATATTCTCAGAGGTTCCTCCAGACTCTGTCAGACCAGTAAGTCTGGTCTTTTTTCATGAATTTGAATTTTCTTCTACATTTTTCTCCTGCTCTGTCTGGGACCCTGTACTGTGATCCCTGTCAGAGTGGTCAGTAGTGATCGCCTGGGCTCAGGTTGGTGGAGGCTGTGGTTCATGTGGTCCATTAGTCATTTGAACTAATATTTTCCTTGTGTCTTTGGTTTTCTTCATTCTGCTTTGCTCTGAATATGATGGGACCAATAAATGCATTCTAGATGGCCACTCCAAAGCTTTAAAGACCCCAGACACTACTCACCAAAGTAGGATGTAGAACACTTTCTTTATGAACTATGTTATGACAGTTGACCTAGATGCCCCCCAAGACAGTGGTCCCCAGCCCTCAGCCTCAGTAACTCATCCCCTCAAGGTGTTTGGATGTGTCTAGGAAGCTTCTGTGATTTTTCCTTGGTCAAGTTGAGCTGACTTCCCAAGTATTGTGTGTTGTCTTTCCCTTCACCAAAGTTAACACTTGTCTACTATCTTGTTAGTGATTTCCTCTCCCCACCCTAACTGTCAAAGATTTTTTTTTTCCTGTGTGAAAGCCTTTATAGTGGTCTTATATAATATTTATACAATATACAAAAACTATACAATACTTGTCCTTTTGTGATTGACTTATTTCACTCAACATAATGCTCCCCAGATTTATCCAAGTTGTGAGATGTTTTGCAGATTCATCAATGTTCTTTATCATTGCATAGTATTCCATTGTGTATATTACCGTAATTTGTTTATCTATTTATCTATTGATGGGCATTTAGGTTGTTTCCATCTTTTTGCTATTGTGAATAATGTTGCAGTGAACATGGATGGGCATATGTCTTATGGCTCTTATTTCTCTAGGGTATATTCCTAGGAGTAGGATTGCTGGATCATATAGTTTTTCAATTTCTAGATTTTTTATAGGACACCATATTGTCTTCCATAGTGGTTGTACCATTTTACACTCGTACCAGCAGTGCATAAGAGTTCCAGTCACCCCGCAATCTCTCAAACATTTGTTGTTTTCTGTTTTTTTGATTAGTGCCAGTAATGGTGGGGTGAGATGGTATCCCATTGTAGTTTTGATTTGCATTTTTCTAATAGCTAATAATGGTGAACATTTCCTCATGTATCTGCTAGCCACCTGAAGTCTTCTTTTGTGAAGTGTCTGTTGATATCCTTTGCCCATTTTTTAATTGGATTATTTATAGAGGTGTTGGATTTTTCTATAGATTTTTAGAGATTAGACCTCTGTCAGATGTGTCATAGCCAAATAATTTTTCCCAGTCTGTAGGTTTTCTTTTTACACTTTTGGTGAATTCTTTTGATGATCATAACTATTTAATTTTTAGAAGATTCCAGTTATCTAGTTTATCTTCTGGTAGTTGTATACTGTTAGTTATGTTTTGTATCCTATTTATGCTGTGTATTAGGGCCTCTAGCATTGACTATTTTTTATTCTATGATCTTTATAGTTTTGAGTTTTATATTTAGGTCTTTGATCCATTTTGAATTAGTTTTTGTGTACGGTGTGAGATATGGGTCCTCTTTCATTTTTTTACAGATGGATATCCAGTTTTGCCAGTATCATTGGTTAAAAGGACCGTCTTTTCCCCATTTAGTGGACTTTGATCCTTTGTCAAAGATTTATTTGTTTTGTCCAGCTTTTTTATTTTATTCAGTTATATCTGGGAAGGCGGGCTGGGCGTGTTTTGTTGCTTGCTCATCTGTGGGCATGATAATTTTCACCACCTTGTCCAGGTGGGCAGGGCTGGTTGCACAGCTATGGTGCAGCAATACAGGTCCATCGGGGACGGGCGGTGGGGATGGGTGGTTTGTGGCATGAACTGCAGCCGATAGGGTGAGGTCGGGGGGCAGTGTGGGGTAGGGGGCTGGGGGTACAGGAGTCCTCACTGGTACCACTCAGGGACACAGCCCTCTGCGTGTGATGCAGAGAGGCAGGAGGAAAGGGAGAGGAAGTGATGTGCAGAGTGGGTGCTCTGTTTCCTGTTGGGAGCTCTGTGAAATTGCCTTCCTGTACTCCCTGTCTGAAGTCCTTGGTGGCTGTAGTCCAAGATGGTGAATCTGTGCCACATTAGCTGGTAGGGGACCTCTATCCTAGCTCTCCTCTATCTCTATTCTCTATCAGTTTCTTACTCTAGTCAGTGCTTGATTGACTTCCTTATCTCTTCATTTGATGCCTAGGCTTCCAGGATTGGTGTTTGTATCTGTTTTACTTAGTTTTGGGCATCTTTGCTACAGAAGAATGGCATGGTGCTACTGTCTATAGTGCCATGTTGGCTCCACCCAGCTAAAATACCTTTTTCCAGCAACATAAATGGCAACTATATGCATGGACTTTGCTGGATGGAATACACAGGTATCAAATTGACTACATTTGTGGAAAGAGATGATGCAGGAGCTGAAGAACATCAGTCAGAACAAGGCTATGGGCCAACTGCAGAACAGACCATCAGTTGCTCATATGTAAGTTTAACTTGAAGCGTAAGAAAATTAAAACAAGTCCATGAGAGCCAAAGTGCAACCGTGAGTATGTCCCACCTGAATTTGGAGACCATCTCAGGAATAGATTTGATGCATTGAACACTAATGATCGAAGACCAGATGAGTTGTGGAATGCCATCAAGGATATCATACAAGAAGAAAGCAAGAGGTCATTAAAGACAGGAAAGAAAAAGAAGCCTAAAATGATGTCAGAAGATACTTTTAAACTTATATTTGAATGTAGAGTAGCTAAAGTGAAAGTAAGAAATGATGAAGTAAAAGAGCTGAACAGAAGATTTCAAAGGGATGCTTGAGAAGACAAAGTAAAGTGTTGTAATGAAATGTGCAAAGAACTGCGGTTAGAAAACCAAAAGGGAAGAACATGCTCCATTTCTCAAGCTGGAAGAACTGAAGAAAAATTGAAGCCTTGAGTTGCAATATTGGACGATTCTATAGGCAAAGTATTGAACAACACAGGAAACATCAAAAGAAGATGGAAGGAATACAAAGTCACTGTACAAGAAAGAATGGGTTGACATTCAGCCATTTCAAAAGGTAGCATATGATCAAGAACCGATGGTACTGATGGAAGAAGTCCAAGCTGCACAGAAGGCATTGGTGAAAAGAAAGCTTCAAGGAATTGATGGAATACTAAGAGAGATGTTTCACCAAATGGGTGCAGCTCTGGAGGTGCTCACTCGTCTTCAATGAGGTATTTGGAGAACAGCTACTTGGCCAACTGACTGGAAGAGATCCATGTTTGTGCCCATTCCAAAGAAAGGTGAGCCATCAGAATGTGGAAATTATTGAACAATATCATTAATATCACACACAAGTAAAATTTTGCTGAAGATAATCCAAAAGCGATTACGGCAGTAAATCTACAAGGAACTGCCAGAAATTCAAGCTGGAATCAGAAGATGTGGAATAAGGGATATCGTTGCTGATATGAGATGGATCTTGGCTGACAGTAGAGAGTACCAGAAAGATGCTCACCTGTGTTTTATTGACTGTGCAAAGGAACTGAACTGTGTTGATCATAACAAATTATGGATAACATTGTGAAAAATGGGAATTGCAGAACACTTAATTTTGCTCATTTGGAAACTGCACATAGACCAAGAGGCAGACATTCGAACAGAACAAGGGGATATTCCATGGTCTAAAGTCAGGAAAGGTGTGCTTCCTTTCACCATACTTACTCTGTATGCTGAGCAAATAATCACAGAAGCTGGCCTATATGAAGAAGAACGCAGCATCAGGATTGGAGGAAGAGTCGTTAACAACCTGCAATATGCAGATGACACAAGTTTGGTTCTTGAAAGTGAAGAGGACTTGAAGCACTTACTAACAAAGATCAAAGACTACAGCCTTCAGTATGGATTGCACCTCAACATAAAGAAAGCAAAAATCCTCACAACTGGACCAATAACAAATATCATGATAACAGAAAAAATATTGAAGTTGTCAAAGATGTCATTTTACTTGGATCCACAATCAGCCCCATGGAAGCTGCAGTCAAGAAATCAAACAACGTATTGCATTGGGCAAATCTGCTGCAAAAGATCTCTTTAAAGTGTGCAAAAGCGAAGATGTCACTTTGAGGACTAAGGTGCACTTGCCCCAAGCCATGGTATTTTAAATCACCTCTTATACATGCGAAATCTGGACAATGAATAAGAAAGACCGAAGTAGAATTGACACCTTTGAATTATACTGTTACCGAAGAAATTTGAATATACTATGGACTGCCAGAAAAACGAACAAATCTGTCTTGGAAGAAGTAGAGCCAGAATGCTACTTAGAAGCGAGGATGGCAAGATTTGGGATATGTTATCAGGAGGAACCAGTACCTGGAAAAGGACATCATGCTTTGTAAAGTAGATGGTCAGAGAAAAAGAGGAAAACCCTCAAGGAGATTGATTGACATAGTGACTGAAACAATGGCCTCAAACATAACAACGATTGTGAGGATGATGCAGGATTGGGCAGTGTTTCATTCTTTTGTACGTAGGGTAGCTGTGAGTTGGAACCCCGTTGGTGGAACCTAACAACTACAACACACTCTGCTGAATCTATTAGTTCCAGTAGTTTTCTTGTGGAATCTTCGGGATTCTCTACGTATAGGATCATTACCATCTGGGAATAGGGATAGTGTTATGTCTTCCTTTCCAATTTGGATGCCTTTTCTTTCTTTTTCTTGCCTTTTTGCTCTAGGTAGGACACCCAGCACAATGTTAAATAGGAGTGGTGATAAAGGGCATCATTGTCTTCTTCCCATTCTCAGAGGGAATGTTTTCGGTCTCTCTCCATTGAGAATGATGTTGTCTGTTGGTTTTGTATCGATGCCGTTCATTGTATTGAGGAATTTCCCTTCTATTCCTATTTTATTGGGAGTTTTTATCAGGAATGGGTATTGGACTTTATCAAATGCCTTTTCTGCGTCGATTGAGATGATCATGTGATTCTTTTCTTTTGTGCTATTTGTGTGGTAGATTATGTTGACTGATTTTCTAATGTTGAACCATCCTTGCATACTTGGTATGAATTCCACTTGGTTGTGGTGTATTATTTTTTTGATATGATGCTGAATTCTATTGGCTAGAATTTTGTTGAGAATTTTTGCTTCTATAATCATGTGAGATGATAGTTTGTAAGTTTATTTTTTTAATAGCATTTTTTTGTGCAGTGGTTAAGACCTCAGCTGCTAACCAAAAGGCTGGCAGTTCAAATCCACCAGCTGCTCCTTGGAAACCCTATGGGGCAGTTCTACTCTGTCCTATGTGGTCACTATTAAGTCAGAATGACTCGATGGCAGCAGGTTGGGTTAGGTTTGCCTGGCTTTGGTATCAGGGTTATTCTGGCTTCATAGAATGAATTCAGGAGTATTCCTTTTCTGTGCTCTGAAATAGTTGGTGTAGTACAGGTGTGAGCTGTTGTGAATGTTTGGTAGAATTCTCCAGTGAAGCCATGTGGGACAGGGCTTTTTTGTTGGGAGTTTTTTTTTTTTACCTTTTCAATCTCTTCTCTTGTTATTGTTCATATTTTCTGTCTCAGCTTGTGTTAGTTT
>NW_004444300.1:430365-431804 GCF_000243295.1 Trichechus manatus latirostris | reverse complement strand
GCTCTGAAATAGTTGGTGTAGTACAGGTGTGAGCTGTTGTGAATGTTTGGTAGAATTCTCCAGTGAAGCCATGTGGGACAGGGCTTTTTTGTTGGTTTTTTTTTTTTTAATTACCTCTTCTATCTCTTATTATAAGTTTGTTCATATTTTCTGTCTCAGCTTGTGTTAGTTTAGGTATGTACTGTGTTTGTAGAAAGTTGTCCATTTCCTCTAGGTTCTCATATTTGTTGGAGTACAATTCTCCTAGTATTCTGTTACAACCCTTTTTATTTCAGTTGGGTCTGTTGTAATATCTCCTGTCTCATTTCTTATATGATTTTTTTTTTCTTCCTTTCCTGTTTCTTTTTTCAGTTTGGCCAGTGGTTTGTCCATTTTGTTGATCTTTTCAACTTCTGGTCTTGTTTATTCTTTCTATTGTTTTTCTGTTCTCTATTTCATTTACTTCTAATATATCATTTCCTTTCTTCTGATGGCTGTGGGCTTTTTTTGCTGTTCTCTTCTATTTGTTCAAGTTATAGGGCTAAAATTTTGAATTTGGCCTGTTCTTTTTTGATGAGTATGTTTATTGCTATAAATTGACGTCTTAGCACTGCCTTTGCTGTGTGCCATTCTCATTGGATTCTAGGAATTAATTCTCATGTGCTTTCATTCTGATTTGAGTCTAGGAATTTTTTTATTCCCTCTTTGATTTCTTCTGTTATCCATTTGTTTTTAAGCAAGGTGTCATTCAGTTTCCATGTATTTTTTTCCTTGCACTTCCTGTTATTGACTCTACTTTTATGGTATTGCTATCAGAGAGAATGTTTTGTGTTTTATTAAGGGTTGCTTTGTTACCTAAAATTTGGTCTATTTTAGATAATATTCCATGTGTGTTGGAAAAGAATGTATACTTTTCTGCCGTTGGGTGGAGTGTTCTATATATGTCTGTGAGATCAAGTTGGTTGATTTTGGCCTTTAGATCTTCTGTAACTCTGTTGTGTTACTTTCTAGATGTTCTGTCTTTTACTGAGAGTTCTGTGCTGAAGTATCCTATCATTATGGAACTGTCTATTTCTCTTTTCAGTGCTGTTAGAGTTTTGTTTTATGTATTTTGGAGCCCTTTTGTTGGGTGCATAATGTTTATCAGGGTTATGTCTTCTTGGTGGGTTGTCCCTTTAATCATTATATAATGTCTTTCTGTGTCTTTTATGGTGGATTTTTTCTTAAAGACTTTTATCTAAGATTGGTGTTGCAACTATTGCCCTCTTTTGGTTACTGTTTCGTTTGTATATTTTTTCCATTATTTGTTTTATAATACATTTATATCTTTGTGTCTAAGATGTGTCTCTGGTTGACAGCATATTGATGGTTGTGTTTTTTATCCAGCCTGCCACTCTGTGTCTCTTTACAGGTGCATTTAATTCATTTAGTTTCAGTGTGATTATCAGTAGGTATGAGTT
>NW_004444300.1:415085-430233 GCF_000243295.1 Trichechus manatus latirostris | reverse complement strand
CTTTATGTTTGTCTTCTTTTTTTTTTTGATGTATAGGTTTGTTAACTTTTTTTGTGGTTACCTTGGAATTTACCCTTATCATCCTAAGATTGAACCAGTGTTTTATTACTTGCTATTGCCTTGACTTCCTTTCCATTGGAAAGTTCTATGCCTACACTGTTTATTCCCCCTTTTGTTGTTTGTTTTGACATTGTCATCATTTACAGATTGTTGTCTTTGTTTTTCTATTTTAAGTGTTTTAGCTTTGTTTTATTATAGAGAGTTCTTTATCTAGTTTGTTATCTGGATGATGCTCACCTGTGTCCTAGATTCTGGTTGTTGTCTGATGTTGTTGGTTCTCTAACCAAAGGACTGCCTTTAATATTTCATATATGTTTGGTATGGTTTTTATGAATTCCCTTAATTTCTATTTCTATGGAAATGTCCTAATTTCACCATCATATTTGAGAAAGAGTTTTGCAGCATATATTATTCTTTATTAGCAGTTATTTTCTTTCAAGGTTTTATGTATGTCATCTCATTGCCTTCTTGCCTGCATAATTTCTGCTGAGTAATCAGAGCTTAGTCTCATTGTTTCCCCTTTGTAAGTGACTTTTCATTTTCCTTGAGCTGCTCTCAGGATACTTTGGTTTTGGCAAGTGTGATTATGATATGGTGACTTTCTTTTGGGGTTTATTCTATTTAGGGTTTGTTGAGCTTCATGGATGGTCAGCTTTTCATCTATCCTAATATTTGGGGAGTTTTCCGCCAGCAAATCTTCAACAATATTCTCTGTGTTTTTCATTTTCTCTCCCTGTTCTTTTGATTGTGTCCCATGTAATTTTGGGGTTTTCTTCATTTTTTGTCATTCTTTTCTCTGATTTTTCCTCAAATTGGCATCCATGGATTTTTCTTCAATCTTGCTGATTCTGTCTTCTGTTGTTTCAAAAATTCTCCTTAAACCTTCTATATAGTTGTCTGTTTCTGAATTTTTTTTAATCTTTTTGTTACCATTTGTTTTTGTATTATTTCCTTTAATTCTTCGATTGCTTTGTGTTTTCTTTGAATTTGGCTATGTTTTCATTGATTTTGTCTGCATTTTCCATGATTTTGTCTATTTTTTCCCTTTGTGTGTGTGTGTGTGTGTGTGTGTGTGTGTGTGTGTTGTCCTTGATCTTTTTCCTGATCTCTTGGAGAGCCCTAAATATTAATACTTTGACTTCTACATTAGGTAGTTCCGCTGCCTTTTGTTCTATTGGAAGGCCATCAGATTCTTTAATTTGGTCACTTGCTGGAGCCATCTTGTCCTGCTTTTTTATACATTTCTATATTATTTTATGTCTCTGAGACGTTAAGGTATTATTTTATTGATTGATTGATTGTATGTTCATTTGTTTCATCTTGCTTCTTTGTTTTGTTTTGTTAGGGTGGGAGGGCCAGGAATGCTTTGATGCTTGCTTGTCTAGGGGCATGATAGCTCTCACCTCCTTGTCTTGGTGTGCCAGGCAGCAGCAGGCAGTGCGAGCCTGCTTCACTGTACACTCGTTTGGTGAGGTGGCTGATGGGTTGAATGGGAGGGCACTGTCTGGCTCTTCATGTTAGTCCAGTGGTGTGGGAGCATTCACAGCCCTTGGCTGATAGGCATGTGTGTCAAACGAGGAGTGGTACTGCCTCACTTCCCACTGTTCAGCAGCTAGTCAAGTGGCAGAGTGGAGGCACAGTGCTGGCCTGGTGCAGCAGTGGGCCTGAGTGCTGGGGACGCTCTAGCCATGGTGGCATGGAGATGGCCAGTGGGAAAAGGAGTGGTGTATGGGGCTGGGTAGTTGGGAGAAAGAAAAGAGAGACAGGAGAAAAGGGTAGCCGGCAGGTTGGTGTCTGATGGGAAGGGGGTGTGGCATCTGGGGCTAGGTGGGAGATAGAAAGAAAAAAAAATAAATAGTGGTGCAGTGGGACCCAGTGAGTGGGAGTGGGCTGGTGTGCCAGTGGTGCTTTATCCTCAGCAGTGCAGCAGAGTCAGGCAGGAAGTAGGGGGAGCTGGCATACTGGGCTAGGTGGGAGGTAGAAAGAAAAGTTAGAGAAAAGAAAAAATGGCGTGGCAGGGATCAGCAAGTTGGTGCAGGCTGAACTTGGGTGCTGGTGGGAAGGGAGGGGGAGTGACATAACGGTCTAGGTGGGAGGGAGAAAAAATAAAAGAAAAAAACATAAAAATTTCAGTGTGGTGGTGGCTGTGAGTGGGAGTGGGACCTCAGGTGGCAGTGGGCCAGTGGCTCTCTATCTGCAGTGGTGCAGTGTGGCCTGGCAGTAAGGGGGGAATGGTGGCATATGGGACTAAGTGGGAGTAAGAAAGAAAAGTAAAAAAATTATAAAGAAAAAAGAAATGATGAAGTGGGTGTCGACAGTTGGTGGTGGGGTGGACCTGGGGGCTGGTAGCAAGGGAGGGGAGGTGATGTACTGGGCTAGGTAGGAGGGAGAAAGAATAGAAAGTAAAAAAGAAAAATATATATAAAATGGTGGCATGGTGGGGACTGCAGGTGGGAGCAGGGAAGATCTGGGGCAGTGGCAGGCCAGTGCACCAGTTGTTCTCTATCTGTGACAGAATGGTGGAGTCTGGCGGGAGTGGGAGGAGATGGTGTACAGGATTAGAAGGGAGGGAGAAAGTAAAGGAAGAAAGAGAAAAGAAAAAAAAATGGTGGCATGGAAGGAGCCAGCAGGTGATGGTGTGGCAGACCTGGGATAGTGGCAGCCAGTGGCTCTCTAGCCATGGTGGTGTGGTGGGGACCAGTGGGCAGGGGTGGAGGTGGTGTATGGGGCTAAGTAGGAGGGAGAAAGAGAAGGAAGAAAAGGAAAAAAAAAGAAAAACAAGTGTGGTGGAAGCCGGTGGGTGGGGTTAGAGTGGCTTGGGTTGATGGTGCGGCAGTGGCTCTCTAGCCAAGGTGGCATGGCGTGGCCCAGTGGGAAGGGGTAGAGATGGGTTATGGGGCTAGGTGGGAGGGAAAAAGAAAAGGAAGAAAGGGAAAAGAAAAAGAAAAAAATGGCACAGCAGGAGCCAGCAGGTGGGCGGGGGCAGACTCAGGCTGGTGGTGGGCCAGTGACGCTCTAGCCAAGGCAGTGTGGTGTAGCCTTGTAGGAACGGGTAGAGGTAGCGTATGGGGCTATGTGGGAGGGAGAAAGAAAAGGAAGAAAGGGAAAAAAATGGCGCAGCAGGAGCAGGCCAGGTTGGAACAGGGTAGACCCAGGCTGGTAGTGGGCCAGTGGCTGTCTAGCCAAGGCAGTATGGCATGGCCCAGTGGAAAGGGTGGAGGTGGCATATGGAGAAGAAGGGCGAGTGCTAGGAAAGCGTGTTTCTCTGGTTACCGGGTACTCCGTCTACTGTTGGGAGCTCTGTGGAGTTGCTTTCCTGTATTCCCTGTCCAGGGTTATTGCTGGCTGTGCTCCAAGATGGAGATGCTGTGCTGTGTTAGTTGGCAGGGCACCTCCACTTCATAGCTCTCCTCTATCTCTGTTTTCTTTCAGTTTCTTCTTCCATTCGGTGTTTGATTTAGTTCTTTATTTCTTCATTTGATGCTTAGGGTTCCAGAATTGATGTTTGTATCTATTTTAGTTTTTCGGGTCCTTGCTGCAGAGGACAGCGTGGTGCATGTGTCTACAGCACCATGTTACCAGCTCCCCTTGTATTTTTTACAGCTTTGTCTTACAAATGTGCATTTCAAAACACTGTATAATTTTGTCCATTTTTTTCATTTGATAGGTCTTCTAAGTATCTTCTAATATACAGAGTTCCCTTTATCCTTTTATTTTCCTTAACAATTTATTTGTTGAAGAACTTGGGTCTTGATTCTTGATTCCCAACATTCTGGATTTTGTTGATTTCAGACTCATGAGATAGTTCAACATTTCTGCTGATTTCTGTATTGTATACAAATGGAAGCTGGATCCAGAGGTTTGATCAGATACATTTGATCCCTGTTTTGATAAGATTATAGATGCTGTTATGTTCATTCAACAAGAGGCATAATTATGTTTCCCTCTGATATCAGCAGCTGTTAATGCTCTTTTTGTCTCAAATTTATCTTTTGTAATTTGAATTCTTTGTCTCTCTCCGAGAATTCTCTCTGAAGAATCTTTCTGAGAAAGAGAGAGAGACATATACATTATATTGTATATGTAATTTCGTATTTGTGGTGGTATATCTCTAAGCCAAATTCCTAAAAGAATTATACATTCAAGGACTAATATATATATATAAATTTGTTAGATTTTGCCAAATACTCTTCTATGGGGATTGAACTATTTTGGATAGAGAGGGAAAGAGAGAGAGAGAAAGTTTATATTCTAAGCCAACCTAATGGGGTTCTTCTTGCTTTCCCCATTCCATATTTGTATTTCTCGTCTTCCATAATGAAAATTCTGCATCCTAACAATATAAATATATTTATTCACTTTCTTAATCCTACAATCTTCACAAAATTGTTTCAACACGGCTATACCTATACTGTTATAAAAAAGAAATCTAACAATAAGATTTAACAATTATTTTGTAGTACTTACATTTTTTAGGTAGATAGTATGCAGTCAAAATATTATGTTCAAAAGTTAATTGGTTAGTTGGTTCTTATTTATTTATTTTTTTACTTCAGTTTGGTTTTGCTATTCATTTGAAATATATTTACATTTCTGTTTTAGCATCTTTCAAAAACTTATCTTTGTTGGCTTAATTTTTATTTTTGAATATGTAAAATACTAACATAGCTAAAAAATCAAAATTATGCATAAGGATATTCTTAGAGTATGCCACTTTTTCCTATATGCTTTCCATTGCACCCCCCCTCCACACACACACACATAGCTAATATATGTCATCAGTTTCTGGTGTATCTTATCTGAACTTATTTTTTCAAAAAATGAACAAATTAATATATTTTAATCTCTTGTTTCCTACACAAAAGTAGAGTACTGTGCATACTTTTTCACTTTGTATTTTTTACTTATGAGATCATTTCATTTCAATCCACAGTTTTTTTTAACAGCTGCGTCATGCGTATGTTTCATAGCTTACTCAACCTATATCCCCAATATTTGCACATATGTATTGTTTCCAATATTTTTCAATCACAATTATATTGTATATGTAATTTTATATTTTTGGTGGTGTATCTCCAAGGAAAATTCCTAAAAGAAGAATTATAGACTCAAAGACTAATGTATATATAGTTCTGTTAGATTTTGCAAATACTCTTCCGTGGCAGTTGAACTATTTTGCATTCTTGTCAGACTTTCTACAGTCTTTCCAAGAGTATATTGTTAAAGTTTTGAATTTTTGCTAATTTGATGTGTGACAGATGGTATCTCATTGTGATTTTGATTTGCATTGCTCTTATTATAAGTGAAACGGGATACTTTTTTGTATGTTTAAGGAATATTTTTATATCTATTTTGGAAATTATCATTTTTGGGCTTTAAAAAAATCTGTCTCGTTTCTAGTGTTCCTTTCTCAATTTTAAGTATTCTTTATGTATTAGTATTATTAGTCTTTTATCTGTGATATATGTTGCAAATATTTTCTCCCAGTTTATCTTTTGTATTTTGAATTTTCGTCTGTTTTTGTTTCCTCAGTGGGGGTTGCAAACATTTTTTATGATTTAGTCAAATTAATCATTTTAAAAAAAAATTACGTCTACATTTAGTGTCATAGAAGCCTTTCCCTTAGAACCAGAGTTTTTAGGAATCCATGCATATTTTTTCCATTGTTTATATATTTTGATGTCTCACATTTGTATCTGGGATCTATTTACCGTTTATTCTTACGTATGGTATGAGGAATGGAGTGTATGCACTTATATTTAGGAATTTTTCATTGAAATTCTTGAGTGATATTGGTCAATATTCTTTTTGTAGTATCTTTATTAGGTTTAGGTACAATGTTGCACTAGTTTCATAAAAATAATCTGAAAGTATTCCTTCATTTTCAATACTTTGAAACAATTTTTGTTGCATTCTTGTTAGTTGCTGTTGAGTGGGCTCTGACTCATGGAGACCTTACCTATAACAGACTGAAACATTGCCTGGGTCTGTGCCATGCCATCCTCACAATTGTTGGTATGTTTGAGCCCATTGTTGCAGCTATTGTTGCATTGGGACTATCATTCCACTGTGAGACCATCTGCCTCTGTGTGTGTGTGTGTGTGTGTGTGCACGCGCGTGTGCTAATTCCCTGATACCTTTCTCTATTTTTTCTTTGGAGAGTGGTCTATTTAAGTTTTGCATCTCTATTGGAGTCAGTTGTGGTAAACTGAATTTCCTAGAAGTGTATCCATTTTATTTAGCTTTTCAAATTTATTTGCATAGATGTGTACAAGATTGTTTTTAACTTGTTGATTATCAATAATTGTTTCTTATTTGTCATTTCTTATTTATATTTTGTGCTTTATCTCTTTATTCATGATTAAATTAGCTAATCATTTTCTATTTCATAGATTTTTTTTAAAGAACAAGATTTTTGGTTTACTGATTCAGCCTGCTAATTTCCAGTTCTTTGTTTCATTAATAGCTACTCTTACTTAGTTTTTTTCCTTGTACTTTCTTTGTTTACTTTTTTCTTTTCCTTTTAACTTTTTGAGTTGGCAGTTTAAATCATTTCTTTAATTATTTCATTTTTATCAATACATGTGTTTAAGGCTATGACTTTTCCTCTGATCACTGCTTTAACTATAGCTCATATATTCTGATATGTACAGTTTTAATATCATTTTTCAGAAAATCTTGGTTTTTTGTTTGTTTCATTTTTATCCTAGTGTTATTTAACAGCAGGTTTTTAGGTTTCCAGGTGGGAGGGCCTTTTGTTTCTCAATTTCCTTTTTAATTTCTAGTTTTGTTGCATTGTTATTAGATAACACTTTTTGTAAATTTTCCACCTTGTGAAATGTACTGAGTTTTCTTTGAGAACTAATATAGGATCAAATTTTGTGAACATTCATTTGATGTGCACTATGTTATCAGAGTAGTGTTAAGAAAATATCCATAATCTATTTTAGCACTTAGTAATAGACATACTCTTTTGGGAGATACTATATCTTCCAGAACTCTTCGTTCTTTTCCTTGGAATCTCTCAAGGCTCCCTCCTCCTCTTAGTACTCATAAGCTTGCAGTAGTAGTGAAAGCTCCAATAGTAGCTGTGTTGGAATTTGTTGTTTATTTCTCTACACACAGATTATTTAAAATTGTTAGTATTCTCTGTTTCCTAGTAATGCCAAGGCATGGTTATTTGTGGTTTTATTTTTGCTTCTTTTTGATCATATAGATTTAGATCCAAGAGGCTGCCATTATGCTAGGACTAGTTAGAACTTGAATGTTAGAAAGTTTTGTTTATGACATATAATTCCTTAGTCTAACAGAAGTTAATTTTGGTATACAAGTGCATGGTAAAATGCAATTTCATCTTTTTCCATATGGGTAACTATTTTCACTATTTCCATTTATTTAAATGTTACTCCTTTTTCTACATGCCATTTTGAAATTTGTTGTAGTTTCACATATTCAATAATTGGTTTTAGGGCTATCTATACTACGTCATTTGTCGCTATACTATCCTTATTCCCACTGTCTTAATTTCCATAGTTCTTAATAAGTCCTATTGAAAGATAGGGGCAAATCCTCCTTATTTACTCTTTTGCAGAAGTGTTCTGGCTGTTATTGAGATTTTATTATTTTGTGTATCTTCTGTAATCATCTTGGAGCCCTGGTGGCACAGTGGTTAAGTGCTACAGCTCCTAACCAAAAGGTCAGCAGTTCAAATCCACCAGCTGCTCCTTGGAAACCTTCTGGGACAGTTCTACTCTGTCCTGTAGGTTTGCTATGAGTCAGAATCAACTCCACTGCAACAGGTTTGGTTTTGGTGTTTTATAATTATCTTATGTTTCATGAAAGACCTTGTGATTTTGATTGGATTGCATCAATCTGTAGATAACTTTGAAAGGAACCGACATCTTTACAATATCCATGAACTCAGTTTATCTCTATATTTATTTAGATTTTCTTTAATAGCTTTAAAATATCTTTAACTTACCCTATAGAAACATGTCATATGCTTTATTCAGTTTGTTTTTCATTGTTTGGTATTTTCATTTACATAGTCAGTTGTGTCTTCTTTATATTAACTTCCTCATTTTTTACTTTTGCTACCTGAGAATGCAACTGCATTTTGCATGTTATTCTTATATCCAACCACTTGGCTAATTTTTTCTATTATTTCTAATAAATTATCTGTAAAACATTTTGGATTTCTTTATAAATAGTCATATCATTTACCAGTGTTAATAATTTCATTTCCTCCTTATTCATCCCTATATCTCTGGAATTGATTGCATTATCTACTGTTACAGATTAGATTATGTCTCCCCAAAATATGTGTTGTAAATCCTAACCTCTAGGCTTCTGGTTAAAGCCCATTTGGGAATGGGTTGTCTTTGTTATGTTAATGAGGCAGTTTAGTAAAGGGCGTACCTTGAGTCAATCTCTCTCTCTTTTTTTTTTTAAGTGTTTAAAGCCATTTATGATTTTACAGAGCGTCTTCACACACAGTATTTTATTTTATCCTCACAACAACCCTGTGAGGTAGGTGTTAAAATGTCCATTTTACAGGGGAAGGAATAGAAGCAGTGATTTACAGATAGACATATTACTAGAATTCTCCTAGAACCTTAATGATGTGAACGTAGGGCTATGTGGTAAAAGGTGAAGAAAGAAGAGTTGTGAAGTACGTGATCTGTTAATCAGTACAGAGACACTCAAAAATCACATGGAATCTCACATTTTTCCTATTCTTTTTTTGGGGGTTGCCTTTTCTTTTCTTTTTTCATTTTTCTCCCTTTCTTCACTAAATGAGAATCTACCATTCTACTGAAATTTTTTCCCCCAGGATCTATACCCACTACACAAAGTACAAAGAACTTTTTTGAGTCAAAAAGACATCAGCGTATTTTTTCATGCTCAAGATGTTTTACTTGAAATGGCCAGGTACTTCAAGGAAAAAAAAAGTCTTGTTTTGCTCCAGTTTGTTAAACAAATTGTCCAAGCTCCATTTACCTCATTTTAAAAGTTGGAAAACAATACTCTGTACTTTGGAATACAAAGACAGGAAAGTAAAATAAACAAAGCAAAATAAATAAGCTTTCTTAAAATTCTAAGGAATTCACAAATCTTTCTCCTTTCTGAACACCTGTAGAGCTTGTTCTTCCCCCGATACAGCTCACTGTGGTACAACTGCTTGTTTACTTGCCTGTATTTCCTATGGATGATTTGCTCTGTAAGATCAGAGATGATACTGGTCTTACTAGCGGTTATATGTTTAGTTTCCAGAGGTCCACACTGAAAGTAGTCTGAATGAGTGAATGAATAAATCTTTTTAGGCCATCCCTATCCCTGTGGGTGAATATGTTTTTGAATGTAAAGAAAACACATAAAATCAGTAATCATGAGATTTCTCCTGGAATCCCATGTGTTACTAGGTGAGTGAATGGAAGAGAGCTATTGGCCTGTATTCTGGGGACTGGTTGGAGCATCTGCCAGCAGTACATGGGAGGCATCCAGGGTGAGGGATGATCGTGGTGGTGGAGTACTGGAGTCAGAAGAGATACGGACATGGGAGTAGGGGCCCACACAGCACCAAGGACCAAGAGAGGAAGTCATGCAGAAGCCGAAAAAGACACAGGAACCAAGGTCGCTTGGTGGAGCCAAAAAGGGATCTTGGAAGTCAGATGTGCTGATGACTAATCCAGAGATGAAGGGTCTTTTATTAAGATGGTAGCAGAGGGTGTCCCACCCAATCCACATGATCTTAAAAGGGTCCTGCCCTAATATGATCAGGTCATGAGATGTACTGGTCCTAATACATACTCAGTGTGCTTCCACTTCCTTTTTCCCCTTTCTGGCCTTTTTGTCCAGGATTACCTGGCTGCCCTGTCCTCCCAGATGGGCCTGGTAGTCCTCGAATTCCAGAAAAGCCAATTGCTCCCCAATCACCTTTAAGACCTGGGGGACCCATGGGACCTGGAATGCCTGGTGGACCAAGTTCTCCAGTAAAACCTCTGTCTCCTTTTTCACCTCGAGGTCCAGGAGGGCCTTGAATTAAAATAATGTTTCTCAATGTCTGAGAATGCTCCCAATCTTTCAGTCTGAGGTTATTCGTGATGTTATTCAATAGTTTCACTTCTCCTTTTATTTCCTGTTCCAGATGCACTTGTTCTTCTTTCATAGACATGATCTCTGCTGATGCATTGTACACATACTCCTCTAATTTTCTGATTTCCTCTTGTTGTTTAAATGTATTCTCTTGAACTTTGCCATTCAGCGTTTCTATCCTGAGCAGTAAATCAAGCAATGTGGTATTCAGGCTCATTAAGGACTTGGAGATTTCCTTTATTGCATTTCCATGTCCATGCACTGAGGAAACTAAGGTACTTAGCTGGAAAAGAACATCATTAAACCTCTGATCAGTTGTCACACTGAAATTCTGGAAATGCTCTGAGTCTATAAGGTTGGTTTCCATATCTGCAATATAGTGTATTCTCTTCTCCATGATGCTCATGTGTTCCATAACAATTTCTCGAAATCTTGTTTCATCTTTGCTGTCATTTTCTTTTCCTGTGAGACTTGTAGAGACACCATTTGTATCAATTGAACCAGCTGTGCAATTTTTCATGTCCCACTTCAAGAGTTGAGCTGCCACTATTCCAATGACTGGTATGAGAAGTGCAAACACAAGGAGATAAAGAACAATCAACGCAGCTTTGAAAGACTTCAGTTTCTCTTGAAGAGTAGGGCCATTTTTAGGATTCTGAGCAATCAGTGCCGTCATTGAGCGAGCATCAAATTTCACAGATTCTGAGCGATTTTCAGCTTCCTCCTGCTTGTCGGTAAGTCTGTCCCACTGCTCCATACTTCTGGTGCAGAAGCAGCTGGCTGGAGAGAGAGGGTGGACCGGTGAGAGAGTGAGGCTCCTAGGGGCTGCAGCCTTGTGGGAACCCCCAACGCTCATGGGTTTTACTTGAGTCAATCTCTTCTGAGATATAAAAGGGATTAAATAAGCAAGTAGAGGAGGGATGGGGTAAGATAGATGCTGTGATGCTTAAGACTTTGTGTCAACTTGGCTGGGCCATGATCCTCAGTAACTTGGCAGTTATGTAGTGATGTAATTTGGCAATTATGTAATAATGTAATTTGACAGTTATGTAATGATGTAGTCATCCTCCACGATGTGATCTAATCTCACCAGCCAACCAGTTGTAAGGGAAGTTTCTTCGGGGGTGTGGCCTGCATCCAGTATATGTGTGGACATTCTGGCAAAGCTTGCTTGCTTTCTCTGGATTTTGCGTTCTAACTTGTCATCATCTGACCTCTGGTTCTTGGGACTTGAGCCCGCTGCCTGCTGCATTGCCTGCCAATCTTGGGATTCTTCAGCCTCCACAGCCTGTGAGCCAGGATCTTGCTGTCTAACCTGCCAATTTTGGATTCATCAGGCTCTGCAGCTCATGAACCAGTGGCTGCTGTCTGACCTGTCAATCTTGGGTTCATCAGCTTCTACAGCTACATGAATCAGGAGAAGCCTTCAGGCTTCAGCCTGACTCACAGACTTGGGACTTGCAAGCCTCTGAAACCGTGTTAGCCATTTCCTTGAGATAAATCTCTCTTCCTCTCTCTCTCTCTATATATATACACACACACACACACTTCACTAGTTTTGCTTCTCTGGAGAACCCAGCCTAAGACAGATGCCAAGATACATGGAGATCTCCAAGGAACCAGGAAGCAGAAGCTGAAGAGACAAGGACCTTCCTACAGAGCCAACAGAGAGAAAAGGCCTTCTCCTAGAGATGGTACTCTGAATACAGACTTCTAGCCTCTTAAACTGTGAGAAAATAAATTTCTATTTGTTAAAGTCATCCACTTGTGGTATTTCTGTTAAAGCAGCACTAGATAACTAAGACATCTACCTTTAATATAACGTTTAATAGATGTGGTGATAAGTGGGCATACTTTATTTCTGAACTTCAGTGGAATGCTTCTAGCATTACTTTACTTGGGATGATTTTTTTCCCCCAAAATTACTCTTTATTAAGTTAAGGAGGTTCCTCACTATATTTAATTCATCAAGAGTCTTTATCATGAATATGTTTTTTGATAGATAGCATTTCTGATGACATTTTGTCTTTTTTACTCTTTCCTTTCATTTTTTTCTATATTCTTAATTACATTAATTGTTGTTACTTAAAACCCTTGTATAGGATTTTCACGTATGTGGATATCTGGATCTGAATCTGGTGTTGATTTTTTTCCTTGCTTTGAATGTCCTTTGGAATGCCCAGTAATTTTTAATTAAATGCTGGAATTGTGTATAAATGTGTAGATTCTGCAGCTAATGTTAACTTTCTTCAGGAAAGGCTTACTCTTTCTTCCACTAAGTGAATAGAATGAAGGCTGATCATCATAATCTAATAATGGAGTCAAGTGAATTTAGATTGGGTTTTAGTTTGGGAAAGACTTAATTTTCTTGTGATTCACCCCTGTTTGTAAGGGTTTTCAAGTTTGAGACTGGTTTATTAGGTCCCCTCTCCTAGGTGATCTTTGTCTCATCAGCATCATGACAATAAGAAAATTCTGCTCTGCCTTTTAGAGGTTTTTAGCTTTGTTTAAAAAAAATTTGCCTCATAAAACTTTAGGTTTTGTTAAATGTATTGAGAAAGAAACTGACTATATATCTGAGGAATATTAAGTCTCCAGTTTTGTCATTTTCAGCTCCACATGATGTGATCTGGGAAAGGTTAGTTCTCTTTGGCCAAGGGCAATTCTTTGGGAGGGATTATACTTCTGAGCTATCAGTAGGGAACACTCCTGGCAGATGAGGGAATGACTGCTTGGGCTCTGAAGGGAAAATCTAGGTGGTGAACCAAACCAACCACCACACTGTGCTTGATGATTACATTCAGCCTCTAAAATATTGCAGCTGATTACATTGAAAACTACAAAACATTATTGAGAGAAAATCAAGAAGACATTAATAAATTTAGAAGTACTGTGTTCATGGACTGCAAAATATTTTCTCCCATTCTGTGGGTTGTCTTTTTACTTCCTTGTGTCCTTTCAAGTTTTTAATTTTGATGAATTCTGATCTACGTATTTTTTCTTTTGTCACTTGTGCCTATGGTGCCATATCTAAGGAACTCTTGCCTAACCCAAGGTGATTAAAAATACTCATCTGTTCCCCCCACCTCACCCCAGGAGCCTTAGAGTTTTAAATTTAGATCTATGATCCCTCTGGAGTTAATTTTTGTGTGTAAAGAATGGTGGTTGATTTTTTATCAGCAGTTATGGAGGCCAACTGGCAATAGATTGAAAACTTTAAAGTTCTGAAAGAAAAATAAACTGTCATCCACAGTTCTAGGTCTAGCAGTAATATATTTCAAAGTAAGAGAATTTCATTGCCCGCAGATATACTCTATAATAAAGGAAGTTCTTTAAGCTGAAAAAAATGATATGAATTGGAAACACAAGTCTGAAATAAGGAATAAAAAACACCAGCTATGGTAAATATATGGGTGCTTATATAAAAATATGTATTTTTTTCCTTAATCTCTTTAAAAGATATAACATTGTTTAAAGCAAAAATAACATTGTATTATGGGGTTTATATGTACCTACGTGTAATATATGTGACAAAATATCACAAAGTATGGGTTTAAGTGGAATTATAATAGTACACTATTAACTTTGAGTAGATTGTGATAGATATTGCAATCTTAAAACAACCACTAAAAAGTCAAAGAGGTATAGCTAAAAATTAAATAGAATAACCAAAATGGAATAATAAACATTTTTTATTAATCCAGAAGAAGAGAGGAAAGGAGGAATAAAATTACAGAAATAAGATGGAATAAATACAATATGAATAGCAAAATGGTAGACTTAACCCAAAACATATCAATAATTGTAATAAATACAAAAGCTAATTATTCCAGAGAACTTCCAGGCAACATGGCACTATAAACAGAAGCACCACGCGATCCGTCCACAGCAAAGATCTGAAAAACTAAGTCAAACAGAGACACACATCAATCCTGAAACCGTAAGTATAAAATGAGGAAATAAAGAACTCAGCCAAGCACCAAATGGAATAAGAAATTGACAGAGAACAGAGAGCAAGGAGAGATACACGCAGAGGTCCACATCAGCTAATGCAGCACAGATCCGCCATCTTGGACTCCTATCAGAGATCGACAAACAGAGAGTTTGAGAAAGCAGCTTCACAGAGCTTCCAGCAGGAGCTAGAACAATCAGTAACCAGCGATATATGCTTTCCCACCCCCTACCCTTCTTCACCCCTGCTCAGCCTCCTCTGCTTCCTGTGGCCACCGTCTCTTGGCTGGAAGGCACAGGCTTCACCCCAGTGCCACTTGAATTCCACCTACCCACATTGGTTGGCTCCCTGAGTCCATTTGTTGGTTGCTGGTGTTGTTTTTCTGTTTCTTTTGATTTCTGCCATACCTCTCACCACTTCCCCCTCATTTCTCTCAAATTCCTGGCTCCATGTGCCATCTTTACTTCTTCCCGATAGGCTGTGAAACGCTGCTCGACTGGGAAACTGCTTACTGGCTTGTGCTGCCATGCTGGTGGGACCCCCAGGGATTTTTTATTTGTTCTGATTTGTTCTGTTTTGATTTGTTTGTTTTACTTTTCTTGGTTTGGGACCCGCTTCTAGCTGGGCAGTACTGCACAGCTTGGGAGCTACTCCCTTACTCGGTGCAAAAGCTCAGTGGGATCCCTGGGGGCATTTCTTTTTTTCTTGTTTTTTTTGGGTTTTTTTTGTTTCTTTGTTTTGTTTTCTTCTGTCTCTTTTTCCCTTTTTGTCTTTCTTCATTTCTCAGTTTCTCATCTCTGTATACTTCTCTTTTTGTCTCCTGAATACCTGGCGCTGTGTGACACCTCTACCAAACTGTACTTCATGGCCTGGGAGTAACTTCCCCAGTCCTCGCAGCTGCACTGGTGGGATCCTTGGGTACTTTTCTTTTTTTATCTAATTGTTATTTATTCATTTTTTTCTTTTACTATTTTTTTTTCATTTTTGTTTATCTCCATTTCTCAGTCTCTCAACTCTATTCCAATGGCAAGCTCCCTTAGC
>NW_004444300.1:412292-414062 GCF_000243295.1 Trichechus manatus latirostris | reverse complement strand
ACAAACCCCATATAGGATAGACCCCAAAAGAAAATCACCAAGGCATATCATAATCACACTCACTAAAACCAAAAACAGAGAAAGAATCCTGAGAGCAGCTGGAGAAAAGCAAAAAGTCACATACAGAGGAGAAACAATAAAACTAAGCTCAGATTATTTGGCAGAAGCCATGCAGGCAAGAAGGCAATGGGATAACATATATAAAACTTTGAAAGAAAAAAATTGCCAGCCAAGAATAATATATCCTGGAAAACTCTTGTTCAAATATGGCAGTGAAATTAGGACATTTTCAGATAAGATTAGTTAAGAGTAATTCCCTAAAGGAAGAAAAACTTAAATACAGGCCACTTTGAGAAGACTTCCATGTGCTTAGCTGGAACTTCTTCAGAGATTTCAGTTCTCTGTGAAGAAATAAAGGTTGAGTGGCACAGATCCAACTGACATTTTCTTGTATGAGTCTATTCAGAGGAAGTTTTGTTCCAAAAAGGAGTATTCTCCCAAACTGTTACTATAAAACCAAATGTTTTAGCAAAGTGCCAAGTTTCCTAGAAACACAGAAGTACATTAATTAATTGCTGGACAGTTGTCAGGGAAATTAATCATGGAGGCTAAGCAGTAGTCATTGGTATGTCAATATATGACAGTCATTAGCTATAAAAGGGGCTCATCTTTTGAACAATTTCTGTCATCACCCTGCCACACACTTTTGGGTAGACTGAATATTTGGGGAATTACAGGTAAATGAAAGAAAGGAGGAAATTTGGAACAGTATTGATCTTGTACGGGTCCCTTGGTGGTGCAAGTGGTTTGTACTTTACTACTAAACTAAAGGTTGGTGGTTCGGACCCACCCACTGGTGCCACAGAAGAAAGGCCTGGTGATCTGCCTCCATAAAGATCACTACCAAGAAAACCCCATGGAGCAGTTCTACTCCATAACTTGGGGTTGCCACGAGTCAGAATCCAATGCAAGGCGTCTTTTGATTTCTTGACTGCTTCTTCCACATGTAAATATCTTCATAGCAACATACAGACAAGCGTTTAACCAAACAGTTGGGCACCATAGCCTAGCCAAATTGACACATAAAATTAACCATCACAATATCCTTACTAGAAGTTATTTCTGTTGGACAGATTGAATAATATCAATGAACACAGCGATTTGTATCTTAGCTTTGCTGGGCTATGTATCCAGAGCATTATGAAACTGCTGAAAACTCCATTCTGAATTAAGAATTGACAAATGCCTTGAGAAAAATACTGGTATAAGGAATCTAACTTACGTTTCTGAATCTCCCTTCACTTGAAGAACTTGGCTGCACATATTGTTGCTGCCTTGGCAACCCTAAACTCTGATTTTTGTCTCCTTAGCCAGATGGGATGGCCAGAGGCTCTGCTGGGTTCTCTGTCTCTTAGTAGTTTCCCTATGCCTGGCTCTTCAGGTTTTGATTGCACCAATAATTGAGAAATATCCCATGGGGAAAAATGGTATGTAGGATGTTTGGTTCCTCTCAATGAGTTTTCTTCCTACTGCATCTTCGTTCCTCAATTCCTAGCTATTTCATATGTTTTCAAATCTCTCTGTCTCTGTTTCTTTCTTTCTCTGATCTACTGGTGTATATTAGATATCATCAAATACCTTGTCCTTGTTCAAATTACCTTCATTGTCTCAAAGCCATTGATAATATAAAAATCTGTAAGTAACATTATAGGCTATCACACTTTACATAATGGTATAGAAGTTGAAAAACAGTATACTTATTAGAAAAAA
>NW_004444300.1:405687-411722 GCF_000243295.1 Trichechus manatus latirostris | reverse complement strand
AGCCTTCAGTATAGATTGCATCTCAACATAAAGAAAACAAAAATCGTCACAACTGGGCCAATAAGCAACATCACAATAAACGGAGAAAATATTGGAGTTTTCAAGAGTTTCATTTTACTTGGATCCACAATCAATGCCCATGGAAGCAGTAGTCAAGAAATCAAATGATGTATTGCATTGGGCAAATTGGCTGCAAAATACCTCTTTAAAGTGTTAAAAAGCAAAGATGTCACTTTGAGGACTAAGGTGCACCTGATGTAAGCCTTGGTATTTTCAATCACCTCAGATGCATGTGAAAGCTGGACAACGAAGAAGGAAGAACGAAAAAGAATTGATGCCTTTGAATTATGATGTTGGTGAGGAACATTGAATGGACTGCCAGAAGAACAAACAAATCCATCTTGGAAGAAGTAAAGCCACAATGCTCCTTAGAAGAGAGGATGGCGAGACTTCATCTCACGTACTTTGGACACGTTATCAGGAGGGACCAGTCCCTGGAGAAGGGCATCATGCTTGGTAAAGTAGAGGGTCAGCGAAAAAGAGGAAGACCCTCAACGAGATGTACTGACACAGTAGCTGCAGCAGTGGGTTCAAACATAGTAACAATTGTGAGGATGGTGCAGGACCGGGCAGCGTATCATTCTGTTATACATATGATTGCTGTGAGTTGGAACTGACTTGATGGCGCCTAACAACAACAACATTTTTGGAGCAGTTTTATGTTTACAGCAATACTGCGCAGAAAGTACAGAAAGTTCCCATATACCTCTCTTCTCCTTTAGTGCTGTTTCTTCTATTATTAACATCTTATATCCATGTGGTACATTTGTTACAGTTGATGAATCAATATTTATAGATTATTATTAACTGTAGTCAGTGCTTTACGTTATTGTTCACTCTTTGTGTTTTATGTCCCATGAGTTTTGACAAATGTATAGTGTGTCCACCATTACAGTTTCATCCAGAATAGTTTCACTGCCCTACAAATGCCCTGTGTTCCATCCATTCATCCTTTCTGCCCCTGTACCTCTGGCAATAACTTATCTTTTTGCTGTCTCTATAGTTTTGACTTTCTAGAATGTCATATAGTTATATGTAGCTTTTTCAGACTGACTTCTCACACTTAGAAATATGCATTTAAAGTTCCTCCATGTCTTGAAAGCTCTTTTTTTTTTTTTTAATCACTGAGTAATACTACAATGTATGAATGCACCACAATTAGTTCATCCATTTACCTATTGAAGAACATCCTGGTTGCTTCCAATTTTTGGCAGTTATGAATAAATCAGCTACAAGCAATCATGTGTAGATTTTGTGGACATAGGTTTCCAATCTTGATTTATTCTTACAGCTGCTTAGTACTCCATTGCATATAACTTAGGACAAGAAGTTCCTATTGATGGTCGTTTGGGTATTTTTCAGTCTTTTACTAGTAAAAACCATGCTTCATTGAGTAACCTTGTACACTGGTAATTTTGTATTTTTGCCAATGTATCTTTGATTGGTAAAAATTAATGTTGTTGTTGTTAGGTGCCGTCAAGTCGGTTCCGACTCATAGAAACCCTATGTACCACAGAATGAAACATTGCCCAGTCCTGTGCCATGCTCACAATTGTTGTTATGCTTGAGCCCATTGTTGCAGCCACTGTGTCAGTCTGTCTTGTTGAGGGTCTTTCTCTTTTTCACTGACCCTCTACTTTACCAAGCATGATGTCCTTCTCCAGGGACTGATCCCTTCTGACAACATGTCCAAAGTATGTAAGATGTTGTCTCACTATCCTTGCTTCTAAGGAGCATTCTGGTTGTACTTCTTCCAAGATAGATTTGTTCATTCTTTTGGCAGTCCATGGTATATTCAATATTCTTCATCAACACCACAATTCAAAGGCATCAATTCTTTGGTCTTCCTTATTCATTGTCCAGCTTTTGCATGCATATGATGTGATTGAAAATACCATGGCCTGGGTCAGGCTCACCTTAGTCTTCAAGGTGATACAAAGTTAATAGCATATGAAAATTTGCTAGATATTGTGTCACAACGCTAGAGGTTGTGTCATTTTGTATTCCCATCTAGAATGCATGAGAGTGTCTGTTTTTCCACAGTTTCACCAACAGGTTGTATTATTAAATTTTGGGAATTTTGCTACTCTGTCAGAAATGATATTTCAGTACAGTTTTTCTTTGCATATATCTTCACATGAGAGAGCTTGAACATCTTTTAATGTATTTAAGGATCATTTGCCTCTACTTTTCTATGAACTGTAAGTTCATATCTTGTGCCCATTTTTTTTAACAGCTTGTTGATCTTTTTTGTCTAAACTTTTAGAAGCTTTTTATATCAGGGCTATTACACTTTTTAATATGAGTTGTAATATTTTCTCCTAGTATCTCCTTTATCTTCTGACTTTTCTGCAGGTTTTGCCATCCATTTAAAAAATTAATTTTATATCATCACTTTTTACCATATTTGTGGATTATAAAAACATCAACTCATGCTTTCTTTTAGAACTTGTATAGTATTTTTTTTAAGATTCAGATCTTTAATTATTTTAGAAAATTTCCTGGTATGTGATGTAAAGAGTATATCCAATATATTTTTCAAACATTGCTATCCAGTTACTCCACTATCATATTAATATGCCCTGCCTTTTTTTTTGAGTTCAACATAATTTTAACCCTCTTCTCATCTGAAACTCTTTATCAGTTAATTCAAGCCACACTTTGACAAACTACAATCTTTTGCTTAGAATATTTAATCTTATTTTTTTGACTGGTTAAGTCATTCTCACTGGAGAGAAGAGATATCTATCAGAATTACTGGTCAAGCTTTTTTTAACCTATATTTCCCTCTACCCCTTTCCATAATTTTTAGCACACCTCCCTAGGATGGTAGAGTCCCGAAGAAACAGTATCACAAATCAGCAGGAAAAAGAAGAACATATTAATATGATAGTAGAATACTGGATAGCAATGTGGGAAAAGATATATTGGATCTATTCTTCACATCATATGCCAGGACAATTTCTAAATGAGTGCATGAGTATGTGCTTGAACATATACACATGTTCACTTACAACTACAAAATCCCAAATGATTATGTGTTAATGATTGTAATGTATCGTATCCCCCAAGTATGCTGAGATTAAAAAAAAAAAAAAAAAGATTGAGTACTTTTGGCTTTGTATGATATATAGGATTTAAATAATAGCAATAATGATAATACCTATATATTAAGTGCTGGATATATGTCACAAAATGTGCTATGTGGTTTATATCTGTCTAATTATTCCTCATAATAACCACATGCAATAAATATCTCCTTTTTATAGCTGTGGAAACTGGAGCTTATGAAAGTTAAATAATATGCTCACAGTCATGACTAGTAAGGGGTAAATAGAGTTGAACCTGACTTTTTCTGATTTCAAAATCTTTGCTCTCAAAACTGACATGGATAGATCCAAATAATACACTTCATGCCAACATGTGGAGAGACCTGGATCCCTCTAACACTTTTTGCTGCTTATGAGCAGTTGCTGTCTATCACAGAATGTCACTTGCCTACAAGGCACATTTCACATTGCCAGACTCCCTCTTCCCATCACTCTTCATAATACAGTCATTGATTATGGATTGCTATATTGATAGTAGGTGAGCTATAACATGTTAAAATGGGAGAGCCTTTTTTTTAACCTCTTAAAAATTAGCTTACACATATCCTTAACACTAAACATATTTTTGGGGGCTAAGCATTAGGCGGTTGCTTTCTTGATGTTTTTATGCAAAATGAGCCAAATAAAGTTTTAAAACCATTTATAAGCCAGGCTGGATTTTGTCTTTTCCTCTATTAACCCTCAGGACCACCCAGGAAGGCACAAATACTCTTATTGTTCTGAGAATTAGGTGATATAATATTTTGAAAGCATGGTATTAACTTTGCATCTGTATCCAAAAATATGAAGTATAAGGTTATTTAATGATAAATTGAGACAGTGTATGTGAAAGTTCTGTGACAATTGCTAAGTGATAAGAAAAAGGAATGTACAATTTTCATGAGCTGTAGTAAATACTTTACCAACTTTACTATGTATTATGTCATTATCTCAGACTAGTCTCACAAGTATAGAAGATCTAAGACTTTATCTTGCAATTCACATTCCATTTTCTCAGCCATCTCATTGCAGCCTTCATGTCTTTGTTCTGCAGCATATATATTATTGGGTTCAGGAGAGGAGTGACTACAGAGTAAAACACAGGAAGAAGTTCATCTAATGACTTGATAGGGAATGGCCAGGCATAAACGAAGCTACATGGTCCAAAGAACAAAAGAACTACTGTGATGTGAGCAGTCAGAGTGAACACCGCCTTGGATGACCTGTCTGAAGGGTGGCGCTGTATGGTCACTAGGATGATAGTGTAGGAGATGATTAGGAGAACAAAAGAACACACAGTGAGCACGCCACTGTTAGCAATGACCATGATATCCAACCTGTAGGTGTCTGTGCAGGCGAGTTTTATGACCCTGGGAAGGTCACAATAAAAGTTGTCCACCTCACCACAAAAGGGTAAGTTCGTTGCAGAGGCCAACTGACTCACTGAATGGAGGAAGCCAGTTCCCCAACCAGCAGCAACAGTGCCCACACATACACTGCCACACATAACTGTGGTGTAGTGAAGGGGTTTACAGATTGCTACATATCTGTCAAAGGCCATGGCTATAAGGATCACCAACTCACACCCACCAAAGAAGTGAAGGAGAAATATCTGACCAAGGCAACCTTTGAAAGAGATGACTTTGTGCTTATTAAAAACATCAGCGATCATCTTGGGGGCTGTGACTGAAAACAAACATAGATCAATGAGTGAGAGGTTGGCCAGCAGGAAGTACATGGGAGAGTGAAAGTGGGAGTCAGAAGCCACAGTTATGACAATGAGAAGGTTTCCTAACACAATCCCTACAAGAATACAAAGAATACAACTAGGAAAATCTGGAGTTCCTGAGAATTAGAGAGTCCCAGAAAAATAAACTCAGTCACCATGGAGTGATTTGTTTCACTTATTGATTCATTCTAGAAAGTAGCCTCTGCAGTTACCTTGGAGAAGAGGATGAGAAGGAAGACAAAATTATTAGATGAAAATACAAAGTCTCATTTTGTATCATTCTTTTATATGTATCTATTCCATTTTATATCACTCTTATAATGACTTCCTATGGTTTATTGAATAAAAGCTTTTGAAATGCCCAAAATCTAACCATTTTAACCAACACTACTGCCCTATCTGTGCCTTATAGTCCAGTTATCCAAGCCTTCTCAGTGTCAACACTTATGCTAGAATGCTAGACTTATTCCCAGAAAAATACCTCTGTTCATGCTGTGCTCTCTGCCAGATTAAGCCTATAAATAACATCAAAACCCAAACCAACCAAACCCACTGCCACTGAGTCAATTCTGACTCATAGCGACCCTATAGGACAGAGTAGAACTACCCTCCAAGGAGCACCTGGTGGATTCGAACTGCCGAACTTTTCGTTAGCAGCCATAGCTCTTAACCACTATGCCACATTTATCTCCTTTTTTATGAATTCCAAAACAATTTATTCTGTAGCACATAATTGAGCTCTTAAGTATTTACAAGTATAATCTTGTATGGGTCCCCCTTACCAAATATAGAGTAGGTTCTTTAAGGACCAGATGTTGACACAACAAAAACTTTACGGATGTGTACTCGAAAAAGTATTCTTAGTAGTGTAGTCTATCACAATAATTTTTGTGTATAGCATTGGAAACCTCTATATAAAACTAAAACAAATCCTCATTCACAATTTTGCTATGTGAGGCAATGTAGTGCATGAGTTTTAAGTGTAGTCTGTGGACCTTGCACGCTTTACTCATCCTCTTTAATGCTTATTTTTTTTTTTCTACTTCAGGTGAAGGCTTACAGAACAAATAGTTTTGCATGAAACAGTAGTACACATATTGTTTTATGACATTGGTTAACAACCCCACAACATGTCAACCCTCTAACTTCTCAACCTT
>NW_004444300.1:390937-398624 GCF_000243295.1 Trichechus manatus latirostris | reverse complement strand
GCAGCCGGTGTTTCCTGGACAGGAGATTGTGGCTGTGGGAAGCAGATGAGGCCAAGTGGGGCTGAAGAAGGGTGGGGGGTTGGAAAGCATATATCGCAAATTACCAGTTGTTTTGTCTCCCGCTGGAAGCTCCATGAAGCTGCTTTCTCGTACTCCCTGTTTACTGGTCTCTGATAGGAGTCCAAAATGGCGGATCCGTGCTGTGTCAGCTGGTAGGGGACCTCTGCATGAATCTCTCCTCGTTCTTCGTTCTCTGTCAGTTTTGTCACTCCATTTGGTGCTTGGCTGAGTTCTTTATCTCTTCATTTCATGTTTTAGGGTTTCAGGATTGTTGTATTCTCTGTTTGGCTTAGTTTTTCGGATCTTTGCTGTGGGGAGATGGCATGGTGCTTCTGCCTAGAGCGCCATTTTGCCGGACGTCCCAAGGCTTATTTTCTAATTTTGTAAATGTGGATAATAATTATATCCACCTCTTATGGTTTTTATTAATTTCAAATGAGATAATGTTTTGAAGAGTATTTGTATTTAGTAAGTGTTCAATAGATTTAGCTAATTATTAGTAGTAAGATTATTAATCACCTTCTGATTCATAGTGAAGTCCTAGTTCCCCAATAATCATTGAAAATTTTTAGTTACATGTTCGAAATAACAATCAAAACATTGAATTTGAGTTCCCTGTATCCCTTTGTTTTCTTGTATTTAAAATGCATGTATTAGATCAAATGTTCTCAAAATTTCCACTACTCTAACACTCTGTGGAGGATGAGGAAGTGTCACAACTGCAAAATAATTTTCATAGCTTTCAGAAGCTCGGTTGGAAACAGAAAAGCTAAGACACTTCTCTAGAGATTAAGCCTTAGGGAACATTTAAGTTTATCATAATTCCAAAAGAGAAGCTAGGAGTCATAATGCCTTCTAGAGGACGGAATTTATAATTATCATCGGGTGATATTAAAATGCTTAGGGAAAAAAGGATTATGCCAAAATAAAATGCAAGATGAAAAATAGAAGAAAAAATAAAATAGCAAAAAAATACAATTCAAAATGTGAGAAAAAGGATAAGATTTGGGAATTTCAAATATGAAGTGAGGAAAATGTAATAAAGTGTTCATGGGAGAAAGTGTGAAGGGGTTTAATAGGAGAGAAACTGGAAAGGGATTCTGGAATGCCCACTAAGGAATTTGTGTTTTTTGAAGACTTGAGGAACTGTTAAAAAACTATGAGCAAATATTTAATAAACTAACTCTGGCCTCAATGTGACTCAGAAAAGGAAGAAACTGGAAATAAAGTTAAGTCTAACAAGAAATCATAAGCTGCAGGTTGTGGTTGTATGAGCAGGAAAGGCGTGAGAGAAGATTTGTCAGGGTCCATCAAGTAAAGCATTATAATGGTTCAGATGTGAATTTGTGTGCTAGGTGGCCTGGATTCAAATCCTGGGCTTAGATACATGTAGTTGATGGCCTTCAGCAAGGCACTTAACCTCTTTTAGTCTTATTGTCTCATCCAATAAAAAAAAGCGTGATAATAGCACTACTTCATAGGCGTACTGTAAGGATTGAATGTGACTGTACATATAAAATTTCAGCACATGCAAAGTGGTTAATATGAAGGTAGTAATAGCAGGAAAACCAGTGGCCATTGAGTTGATTCTGACTCATGGCAACCCCTTGTGTGTCAGAGTAAACTGTACTCCATAAAGTTTTAAATGGCTGATTTTTGGAAGTAGATCACCAGGCCTTTCTTCTGAGGTGCTTCTGGGTGGACTCGAACCTCCAGCCTTTTAGTTAGCAGCTGAGTGCATTAACTGTTTCCACAGTCCAACCACCTCAGAAAAAGCCCCGGTGACCTACTTCGGAAAAATCAGTCCTTGAAAACCCTGTGGAGCACAGTTCTACTCTGACACACCTGGGATCACAATGAGTAGGAATAGACTCAATGTTCAAGGGTAACTTTTGTTTTTAAATAACAGGAAATTTGTCAACAGGATATGAGGGATGAACAAAAATGATTCCAGTATTTTTATTCTGAATGATTAGGAGCATTGTGATGAATGGTTTACCTCTGATAATGATTATAACAAGCACTACTATAGCAATATTCAATAAACAGATCACTTTTAGGAGCAGGGATAAATTTGAAAGAAGGTAGAGGATGATGATGATAATTGTCTAGACATATAGAAGTATTGTTGCATTGCTATCTGGTTGTAGGTCGCTATCTGTTAGGCGAGGACCTGAAAAGTAGCTGTTGGGCATGAGTTGAGAGAGCCATTTCAATTGTGTATTGAGGTGAGAAAAAAAGAGTAACACTTTCAAGAAGTTTTGCAGAATGATATCCTTAAGGGGAAGCATTGCCATGAGAATACTTGTATGACAGTGTAGGGATTAATGGATAAGTAATGTAAAAGAAATAAGTGGAAATTGATGGATACAATTGCAGGTGAAACGAAGGAATAGAGGGTTACTCTTGCCAAATTTCTTGGAGGAATAGTATTATTTGTTTTCTCTACTTCATAATCACAGTGATTCCGTGTCCCTTGGAAATTATACTTGTCATTATCCTGAATCTTATTCTTGAGCTCAATTTAGGGATTCCAAATTCCTTTCCAAGTATAAAGAGAAGTCTAATAATAAAACAAATCATGAACACTCATTTTGCTTCTCTTCTGCTTAGCACAGTAATAAATATAATTATACTAATCATTGATAATAAAGAGGGTGGGGTTCCTATTGTGAGATGATGTTTGACATGACTGATTGGTTGAGATATTTCTTTAGCATCAAAGTATGCAATTTAGATTTGACCTTAGAGATTTACTGGTGTGATACCATTTCATTTCACTGGGAAAGAAGGACAAACTTGATTGTTACATCTTTACAGGAAATATACCAAGGATGATGATTGATCCAAGGGTCTAACTTGCAGCAAAAAGACTTTCTAACATAGTAGAAAGTAAGAATTTAGGAATGATATTCTTCAACAAAAGAAATTTCTTGTTCACTTAGTTAAGATATCTCATCTCCTGAGTATATACTGCTGAGGGGAGATGAAGGACATGGGATCAGGGACTACAGTGGACCCTTCACCACCATAATCCTTTCAAAGCTCATCTCTGTCTCCTCAAATAATGATTCAAAAAGTTTTAAAAAAGTTTTACTGATTCTAAGTTAAGCATTAAGTTAAGGCTTATTGAAGGAGTTCTCCAGAATCATTCTTTGGTTGTAGTAACCATGAAAAGTCAGCTATAACAGAATAAGAAAATCCTTCTCCATGCTTGAAATCCAGCCATTAGAATGTTATATGTTTGTCTTAAACATTTTTTCACCCCTCTTTAAAAATAAATTAAGTCAGGAGACTTAGTTTCTAGCACAAATTCACTGGGTCATGTTGAGCATGTCATTCAAAATCCCTGGGCCTTAGTGTTCCTGTTTTTAAAATGAATTCATTAGATAAAAATATCTCCAAATCCCTGCAACTCTAATACTATGATTTGCAAATTTAGGTAAAAGAAATGTCCCAAACCAGGTTTATTTTGGTTGCAGAAAGGAGGGAAAGAGGTAAGGAAGAGAATCCTGGTTTAGAGGACAATGGAGAAAATGATTCCCAAATGGAGAGGAACAAGTAGATTACCCGGGGAGATTCAGGAGAAGGATCTAAGAATTGTTGACAGTGTGACACTTATAACAAGGGCTATCCTTGCTAACATTATTCATACTAACTTGTCGAAGTATTTAAGCCACCTTCACAGGGTCTTTCCATTTTTCCTGAAGATAAACCTGCAATTGAATTCTGCAGAATGGATTCCTACTAATAGAAGCATCTCATTGTCAATAAAATGCTACAGTTTGGTTGGTTCTGCTAATATATTTGTTTCATCATTCCACCTACCTCCTTCATAACTAGAAGAGACTACAGCAAGTTTCAGGACAAAGAGGAGTGCAGATGTTCTTGAGAGTTGCATTCTCTCGATTCATAATAAATTCAAGAGAAATATCTATATGAATCAGCTTCCTTAGTAGACCATTTAATTAAAAGCTTTTTATGAAAGTGACTGAAGGCAGGTGAAGAGATCTGGGAATAGCCCTCCTGAGCTTTCAGTATTGAGACTGACTCTTCTAGTCTCACTAGTTTTCCCTTGTCCATTAAAGGAAACACACAGAAACTTCTTAAGGGCTATTGCCCTAATTTCTTGTCCCACTTATATATTTGTATGCCCTGGTGGCACAGTGGTTAAGAGCTAGGCTGCTAACCAAAAGGTTGGCAGTTCAAATCCACCAGCCACTCCTTGGAAACTCTATGGGCAGTCCTACTCTATCCTTTAGGGTCGATATGAGTTGGAATTGACTCAGTGGTAATGGGTTTTGGAGTCTAAAGGTGAATTTTTATGTAACATTAAAACAATTAAATAAGATAAAGTTGTAAAGTTCAGATAATTTAACAAGACAATAAATAATAATGCTTTAGGTTTTATAAGAAGGGAATAGCTTAAAACATTGATGCCAACTTGTGGAGATAATATAGGAGAAAGCCTTGACCAATAATAAGAAAATCTCAGTTCTTATTACTTATTGAGCAGTGTTTATTATTAGCATGCAGTAGTTAATACTGAGCTGAGTCACCACAGTTAATGTGCCTTAAATTAATCATAGATATATATCCATGTGATCTTTAGATTGTGCTTCTTTACCGCCAGGATTTCTACGATTTACCTAAAAGATGTCATTCATCTGAAGAGCTTAAGAGCAGGCTCATTATACAAGCTTTTGAGATATAAACGGGTTACCCTCCTTTAGGAAATAAGTCCGTTCAAATACCTTTAGGATGGTAGGTGATATTTTATAATGAATCAGCCATTCTTGAGAAAGGCTTCAAGAAATGCTTTGAGGAAGAGTACAAGGACAACAAAATGATACTGTTTAAAAAGTGGAACATAGTCAAATTTTGCATAATGCAAATACTAGATCCTTTCTCTACAAAAACATTGCACAAAATACATTGACAGATCAAAGACTGAAAACAATGCTTAAGGCTTGTAACAGCATTGAGCTTCCCATTAATCTAACAAAGTACAGTTAGGATGAGAATTGTTTCTTCCTCGATTTTAATGTTTGCTGGTTTATATATACCCATATTTTATCCATTGGATCTACATAATTTCCATAAGAAATATTTATTGATTTCCAGATAAAGTTAAATATAAAGCTATATCATATGTATTTATCTGTGTGCATATATATATATGTATATCTATATATACATATATATATAAATATGAAAATTCAATGTAGTTATTGCTGGTGAACTAAATTTAAGTTTATAGGTTAGATGGAAATATACAACATTTTATTTTTTATGATTAACAAAAATTGTTAGAAGTCCATCTGAAAATAAAATTCTTAGAGTAATAAACTCCTTTTCTTCAGACTTCTCAGATTTTTAAAGGCAATAATGAAAATTTACACATTCCATAGTGTTCATGGTGATCGCAGAGATATTTATGGTTCACAGAATTCATCAGGTGCTCTTACTAACAAAATCCATCTCCCTAGAATTTACAACCTGTCGACTCAGCTTTCTCATTGCCACCTTCATATCTTTGTTCCTTAAAGTATAGATGGCAGGATTTAAAACAGGGGTGACAACAAAATCCACAATGGCAAAAAATTTATCCAATGATTTAGTAGGGAAAGGCCACACATAGAGAAACACACAAGGAGCAAAAAACAAAACCACTACAGTGATGTGAGTGGACAAAGTGAAGAATGCTTTGGATAAATCATTTGAAGAATGTTGTTGAACAGTGAACAGAATAAAGATATACGATGCAATTAAGAAAAAGAAGGTGGCCGTTGATATGAAGCCACTGTTGGCAGTGACCACAAATTCTAGTTGGTAAGTATCCACGCATGCAAGTTTAATAACCCGAGGAAAATCACAGTAAAAGCTCCCTACATTATTAGGGCCACAGAAGGGTAAGTTTATGACAAAAATAAACTGAGACATAGCATGTATCACTCCAATGACCCAAGTGGCCACTACCAAAAATACACACATTTTGGGATTCATAATAGTTAGATAGTGGAGAGGCTTGCAGATTGCTGTGTATCTGTCATATGCCATTGCTGTGAGCAGCACCATCTCACCTCCTCCCATGACATGGATAAAGAACATTTGTATCATGCAATTGTGGAAAGAAATGACTTTAAAGTCACTGAAAAGATCAGAAATCATCCTAGGAACTGTGGTAGATGAAAGGCCCAGGTCAATGAGTGATAGGTTGGCCAGCAGAATATACATGGGGGCATGTAGGTGTGGATCAAAAATCACTGTGAACACAATAAAGAGGTTTCCCAGGATAATTCCCACATAGAATAAAGGCAAGAAGAAAAACAGGAAAAACTGCATTCCCAAGGATTGTGCAAATCCCAGGAATACAAACTCAGTTACCATAGAGCTATTTACTTGGTCCATTGAATCAGAAAGAAGGGAAGACTCTGAAGTGACCTGAAAGAAAAGAAGGAAGAAATCAACTTAGAGGCACTGAAAATAATGTGAAATGTTTATCATTTTAAAGTAGTTAGCAAAGTTTTCATTTTAATTGATAGGAGACTATTTACAAAATAATGGAAACCCAGGGTGTAAAAGATTAATGTAGTATGGCCAAAGGTACCACAGAGGCAGTCTACTGCTTTAAATAGTTTATTTCAACTACGTAAACTAATCAAACAACTTAAGAAGTTAGAAAAGTATGCAAAAAATAAGCTCAAGAAATTCACCTGAAAAAAAAGACTAAAGAGTAAAAGAAGAAATAAATAAATCTTAGAAAATTGGTAGATTTTATACAAACTTATAAAAAGCTTTTAATTAAAAATAGGGAATGTTTTAAAAATAGTCGAGAAGAAAAAAATAAGTAAAAATTAGACGTGAGAACAGAAATGCATAACAGTTAAGACACCTTTGAGAGCTGTTTCCTACACGTGCTTAAAAACAATCTACCCCAAATCAACACATGAGTCATACTTGAGTTTGAAATGATATAGAGACAAAAGGCCTCTTCATAATATAGAGTCCAAACCAATCAATAAAAAATTCCAAAGTCTAATACACAAATGGACAAATATGTGAAAAGACAATTCAGAAAAGTAAACTAAACATATAGCTTTCTTAGCGATCAAATAAAATAAAATGTAGTATTAATATTATTAAATTGGCAAAGGTTTGGTAAAATGGGTACTTTCATACATAACTGGAAGAAATATAAACTGATTCAAACCTTAAAAAGAATTGAAATCATGTATCAAGAATCTTGAATCCATTCCTTTTCTCCTGGAGTTCTATTTGTACAGAAGTTTTCAGCACAAAAATGTTCATCACATTTTATTTACAATGGTAAAACCTTGAAACAATTTAAATGTCAAACATTAAGTTTAGTTATATTGTAATATATGTGCATGATGGAATCGAATACAATCATTAGAATAAATGTTAATGGAAAAGTTTACACTGTATTAGGAAGATTTTTCTTTATAATAGCAAGTGTGATAAGAGTAAACAAATCATATACTGCTAAAATTTTAAGTAGCAGTGGTTGCTTTTGCTTCTGAGCTATTTAATATCATGTTATATTTTTAAGTATCTTTTAATCTTTTTCAAAAATGTTCTTTTCAATCTATAATTTTCATAATTA
>NW_004444300.1:358871-365645 GCF_000243295.1 Trichechus manatus latirostris | reverse complement strand
TGAGGAGTGTGCCTCTTAGCTCAAGTAGATACAAGAGACCAAAGGGGCAGCTTCTGTCCAGAGGTGAGATGGGAAGGCAGAGAGGGTTAGGAGCAGGTTGAGTGGACTTGGGGAAGCAGGGACAGAAAGGAGGAGTGTGCTATGGCAGAATGGGGTGAGCAATTAGGGTCACATAACAATGTATGTGTAAAATTTTGTATGGGAGACTAACTTGAAATATAAACTTCATCTAGACTACAACAATAAAAAAAAAAAAAGAAAGTTTAATGGCAGTGCCCTCTACTCTGCTGAGTGGAAGGTGTTTGATGACTTCCTAAGCTCATCATCCAATTCAGTGTCTTTGGAGGTAAAAAACAAAAAACTCAAAGCTGAAGGATCGTGTTGACTGCTTAAGATCAAATGTTTATCCTATTAAACTAAGATGAAACATATAAATTAAGTACTCCAAGACTCTCATCAGTATGCTTTATCTTAAAAAGCAGTAATAGGGCAATTAAGTAATTAAAGTCTCTGAATTACTTTGTCAGATTTGGTAATTCCTATTATTGTTTGGTTAGTACTGCTAAATGTTTGTTTTTGAGTGTAAGTGATATCTAAGTTTTTCTGAAGAGGAAAATCTCACAGTACGTGAACCTATTAGCCTAATGACTCAAACATTCAATTGATAATATGTAATTTCTTTGCAATCTTTAATCATTCTAAAATGACACAATCATAATCCAAAATATGGACCAATGAGTGTAATCAACATGGTGGAGTAATGTGTGTACCAATGGCATGTCTAAATAAAAGGCAGGAGAGAAGACCTAAAGGAAAAGAAATGAAGATTGAATGGGAAGAGTGTAGGAGAATAAAAGGAGGGATAGGAGAAGGAACAAGAAAGAATTCTAAAGAGAGAACCAAGAAGGATAAAATGATGATCAAAAGAGGGATTGGTGGAACTTTTTGCATCTTTGCTCAGGCTGCCTGTCATGGTTTAGTCAAAACACATTGATGCATTATAAGCAACAGAGAGTGAATTTTACTTGGATTTTCATACACTGTTTTAGGTATATTTTGACTAAAGGGATAGACATAATAGTAAAGCTTAGGGAAAGTAGTCACTAATACAAAGAAAAGTTGAGTTCAAACATATGAGTGAATAGATGTGGTAGTGAGGTGTAGGTGAGAGGAGTGGGTAGCTGGAGATCACTTGTGTGGTTCAGCTGACTGACAGGTGAATCACCTCCTAAAAAAATAGGAAATATCAAAAGCATGCCTTTAACCTCTTGGTGGTATTTTACTTACCCTAGTCCCAATTTTTAAAGCTTTTCATAAATGTAAAATTAAAGTCCATGAGTGCAGAGACCCTTTCTGCTTTATTCAATGCTGTTACCTGCTTAAAACAATGCCTAAACCAAACCCATTGCCATCCAGTCGGTTACAACTCATAGCGACCCTATAGGACATAATAGAACTACCCCATAAGATTTCCAAGGAGGAGCTGGTGAATTCAAACTGCTGACCTTTTGATTTGCAGCCTGAACTCTTAACCACTGTGCCACCAGGGCTCCTAAGACAGTGCCTAGCACATAGGAAAAATCTCAAGAAATATTTGATGAACAAGTCTTCTAGCAATAGATACTAGATTGTTCATATCAAAAACAAAATAGTAGCCCCTACAAATACATAGGAAACTTGCGTTCAATAATAACTTCTTCACCAGTTTGTACTTCCTGGTATAACCCAGTTATATATAAAAAGTAGTAGCTATGTAAAGTAATGACCACTCTTTCTGTTAAAAATATCTTGAATTAGAGTGTGTCATTGTTGAAGAAATCCTGATGACCTGAGAGAGTTTGCATAAAAAGGCTCCTCTGCCTTCTTAGGATTAACACTGAAGAGCTCCCAGGAGTTCTTCAGAAGCCAAGTCCCCAGTAGAGTTTGCCGTCTTTTCCTATTGGAGATTTAAAATTTGTCAGTTATTCAGAGCCTGGGGAGACACATATTGTAAACAAAATAAAGGATTATTAAAATTGCAGGTTTGTACAGAAGTGCAAAAGAACTTTGAGATGAATTTGCCTAATCACTTAATTCTACAGGTAGAGAAACAATCGCGTTTAAATGGCTAGCCAATGTATGCACAATACATTCACAAAGCCAGTGCCAGAAGTCAGACCTCCTAAATTCCAGTGATCTTCCTCAGTAATACTCTACTTCTGCTTAATAGAAAGAGTCATAAGAAAAGCTAGAATTCTTTATACTTTGATAGGATTGCTCTAACATAATTGGAAGGGCCCTCTTATTCTTATTTCTTCTAAAATAAAATTGACCTTCCTGAAACAAGATTTCCTTTCTTTTATTGGTTATTGGTCTTTCTAGTCCTCTTATTTCTTCTAACAGTCTGGCTCATTGCTGAACAGTCCCATTTCAGAATTTATAGCCACCATCTCCTCTCTACCATTCATTGGCATGCAACCATATTCATTTTGAATCTGAACATAGCCTTACAGCTGAGGTATTGCTGTAGCCTTCAAGTATGAAGGAAAGTAATACCCAAATGAGAGGAAACCACAACAGAATCTGGGAGGTCAAGGCTTGAGATTCCCTTCTCCTGGTTTAAAACAGAATCTAGACCTCAGATAGGGTGGGAATACCTGACACCAGATGTCTGCTTTGCGCAATGGAAAATGAAGTTTAAAGTGAGTTGGTGAGCACAAAGGTCAGAAACACAGGAAATATTTTCACACAAAGGAGATGAATTAAAAATATTGAGGAGGGTGTTGTGGAATTAATTCTACAAGACATAGCATGATTCAATTGTTGAAATTTGAGAATAGGAGGGATGGTGAAAAATAAAAGGGCAAATATTTCAGAAAGAAGAAAATGACAAATATTTTATAGAAGAGCAGAAACTGGAAGGGAGTTGGGGGTGGGGGTGGGTAAAGAGGGAAGCAGCCATGATGAGGTGTCTTGTAATTTAAAAACATCTCTCCTACCTGCCTGTTCAGTCACAAGATGCACATTTTTAGGAGGAAAAATTCAGACAGCTTTGTTTCTTTCTGTAAATAATCATCCAAATGACAAAGCTATATATAAGGTTCTTCCTAATGGGAAAGAAACAAATTAGCTGCACAGGAGAATGACCCACTGATGCTGCTGAGATAGCCAACACCCAGCTCATTATTAATTTCTCTTGGGGACTGGGTCTTTGAGTCATACTGGTTTCCCCAAGAGAGAAGTATCAAAAGAATTGCCTGGTAATGGAACATAGGGGAAGAGGGAATGTTTTGAGGCAATATGCCTGTTAGTATAAAATAATCCCTATAAAATGTGGTTGATTTGGGGGTAAGAATTTCTTGGAATGACTGTGATAAGGGAGTGAAAATATGTCCAGGATGGGCAGACATCCCTTCACTCATGGTACCAAGAATGAAATTGGAAGAAATAAATATAAGAACCCTGATAGATAAAGACAACGCCTATAATCAATAACATGAGGATAAACTGATCTATCTCCTGTTATCAGTTATAAGGAATGTTTACCTGTGAATGTCTACATGTGCTTCCAAACTTTGGAATCTTAGGAATGAAAGTCTACTGGAAAGCTTTTGAGCGTCATTCTTTCTGAGTTGACTAGATATGAGTAAAACGTATATTTTCCCTGCATCAATTTGCTCAGAGGTCTTGGGAAAACAGAAGCAAACGTAAAAGAAAAAAAGAAATGTAGCAGGTTATTTAGAGTTATCTGTAACTACAGGGTCGCTATGAGTCAGAATTGACTCAACGGCAATGGGTTTTTGGTTTTGGTAACAGGAGCATTTTACCTGAGAGGGAGATAATCATTCCAAAGGACCTACGATAAGCCATAGAGACTAGCCTAGTGGAGTTTTGGGGGAAGGTTGGCTTTATCATTGATGTATAGATAGAGAATTTGATCTCCAGGTTATCCTGGAGGCCTGAAAGTATCAAGGCTCTATCTTTGTTGAGAGCTGTATTTAACTTTCACCTGTTAAGAAACAAGAGAAAACATTTTCTCAAGAATAGCAACAGAATGAAGAGTGTTAGGTTGGTCTCAAAATAATTCTTTTTTGAATACTGACATCCCAAAAAATCATAAGTAAAAATAAAAAGTAGAGAATAATGGAGACAAAACTATTTTTAAAAATGATAGGGATGCATGTCAATTACATGAATCATAGTGTCCATAAGATAATGTAAAAACAGTTTACTTGCTCAGGAGAAGCACAACTACTCTGAAATGAGAGGGAAATTTCTTCTGTTGCCCCCACAAAGGGCTCTTCTGAAACACAGTGAATCGTGCATAGCCCTATAAATCATCCTACCATGCCAAGTGCTTCTGTCCTGGATGTGCCATTGCTCTTAATGGGAGACTGAAGTACCAGGCAGAACAGCATATTAAGATGAAGGAGGGAGAATCTAGGCAGAAAGTCCTAGGGATTTGGCCAGCTAGGCATAGAGCTTTCTATAATTTGAGAACTGTCTCCTGGGGCATGGATCACGGGTTTGTTTGGCAGGAAGGAAGGCTTCCGGGACAAGAGAGAAGCAAGAGTTCTTAATGTGGTGTTCATCAGACCTGGGAGCACCAGACATGGATGAGACTAATGATCTAAAGGCAGCTTCAGCTGAGATTGACTCAATATTTGAATTGGCCTAAGCCTGTAAACAGGGCTCATCAGTGGATTTAGCTGCAGGGAATTGAGGACGATAAAGGTAGAGAAAATTAATAGGGTAAAGAAGAGGGGGAGTATTTTAAATACGTGCCCTTTGATCAAATGTAAAAAGAAGTCCAGACACCATTCAATAAATTATTCATATTACGTTTTTTACTCTTTGTTGAGTTTATTCATTTATTTAATGATAAGTATCTGAGCACTTTCTATAATGTTGTTATTGGTGTTATAGCAGTAAACATGACAGACATAGCCCCTAATCACATGGAACTTGCAATGTAATGCGAAGACACACATTAAATAAGATATTTAGAGTGTAATTAATGTTACAAAAGTGGTGACAGGGAGTGCTATGGTAATATACAGTGGAAGGAGCTCTTGTAGACCTAGGTTCAGGGAAGGCTTTCCTGATAAAATGATGCTGAAACTGAGTTATAAAGAATGAATAAATGTTAATAGGCAAAGCATGAAAGACAAATGTTTTAGCAGGAGTGATTAGCCAGTGTAAAGCCACAGATGTGAGAGAGTTTGAAGTTTTCAGGAAAGTGAAAGAAAAAAAAAAATGGCTGTGGCATTGCAGGGAGAGAACATATTGTTATCTGAGGCTGGTTGGGGAATGGAAGCCAGGTCTTGGTTATCCTGATAAATCCTAGTAAGGAGTTAGTATTTTCATTTCAGGGCAGTTGTAAGCATGTGAAGGGTTTTAAGCAAGAGAATTACACACTTAGATTTACATTTTTAAAAATCTCTCTTACTGAAGTATAGACAATGAGAATTAAGGCAAAAAAGATTTGAAATGGAAAGACCACATAGGCGACTTACTTAATATTATATTCCAAAAATGTATTGTGAAGCCTTAGGCAATGATAGCGACATTGAAGAAAAAAGTAAGGGGATATATTCAAGAGGTATTTAGAAGGTGGAATTAATAGGACTTGTTGATTGAGTGCATACTGGTAATCAGAGAGAGGGAGGAGTCCATTAAGACTTCCAGATATTTGCTTGAGCGACTTGAAAATGGTGGTGTCATTTACTGAGACTAGGGACCCTGAAATAAGGGCAAGTGTGAGGACATGATGAGTTTAGTTTTAGATTTGATGACTGGAAGTTGCCTGTGAAGCATCCAAGTAAGTGGACAGTTAGATCTGGAGTTCAAGAAATAGAACCAAGTTTGTTTGTTTGCTTTAGTGTTTAGATGATAATTAAAGCTATGGGAGTTGATGACATTACCTAGTTACAAAATATAGAGTGAGAACAGGACAAAAACGGAATTCTGAGGTACACCAGTATTAGTGGCTGACCAGATGAGGGAATTTCAACAAAGGCCACTGGGAAGGATTTGCTCAAGATATAGGAGGAATTAGGAGAGTGTGGTGTTTTAGAAGTCCAGTAGAGTATTTGACGGAAGGGATGGTTAGCAATGACTAAGAGAAAAAATTCCAATCCAGATGAATAACAAAGCAATAGAAAGCAATGTAATTGATTTATTTAAACAGAGGAAGCCAGAGATGTTATTGGAAAAGTTCATGGAGAACCAGAGCAAATTAACTACGCATTAGTTTATTTTAATTAAGCTACTTTTATTTACAGAGCAGTAGGAACAGATATATGAATATGTTATATGTAATTTCAGTAAAGCTTATACTTCCAAATGTAGAAATCCTCAAATAAATTGAATATGCCTCATCATTTTTGGCTCTACACTTTTCCAAGACTATCAACTATAGTTGTATAAGTTCTGGGGATATTTTGCCTCATCAGGGAACCATATTCAAAGAAACAAGGATCTCTAAACATACATCCTTGGATGATTAGTCCTCTCTGAAACAGCTATTATACCTATGCCTTTCTGAAAAAAAATTTTTATTGTACTTTAGATGAATGTTTACAGAACAAATAGTTTTTCATTAAACAGTCAGTACACATATTGTTTTATAACATTGGTTAAGAACCCCACGATGTGTCAACACTCTCCCTTCTCGACCTTGAGGAACTTTTTTTGGTGAAAATATACATAGACAAATTTACACCATTTAGAAAGTTTCTACATGTACAATTCAGTGACATCGATTACATTCTTCCAGCTGTGCTGCTATTCTCA
>NW_004444300.1:357473-358438 GCF_000243295.1 Trichechus manatus latirostris | reverse complement strand
TTAGAATTCTGTTCTACATCCTTTTCCAGCTCTGTCCAGGACCCTCTATTGTGATCCCTGTCAGAGCAGTCAGTGGTGGTAGCCAGGCACCATCTAGCTGTACTACACCCAGTCTGGTGGAAGCCATGGTAGCTGTGGTCAATTAGTCCTTTGGACTAATCTTTTCCTTGTATCTTGTTCTCTTCATTCTCCCTTTCTCCTGAAGGGATGAGCCCAGTGGAGTATCTTAGATGGCTGCTCACAGACGTTTAAGACCTCAGACGCTACTCACCAAGGCAGAACGTAGAACATTTTCTTTATAAACTGTGTTATGTCAATTGAGCTAGATGTTCCCTGAGACCATGGTCCCCACAGCCCTCTGCCCAGCAATTCAGTACCTCAGGTTGTTTAGAAGTGTCTACGGAGCTTCCATGACCTTTCTTTGTACAAGTTGTGCTGGCTTCCCCAGTAATATGTACTGTCTTACCCTTCACCAAAGTTACCACCTATCTATTTAGTTCCCCCCCATCCTTCCCATCCCTTGTAACCAACAAGGATAGTTTCTTTTTGTGTGTAAACTTTTACATGAATTATACAGTAGAGATCTCATACAATATTTGTCCTTTTGTGATTGACTTATTCAGCATAATGTCCTCCAGTTTCATCCATGTTATGAGATGCTTCACAGATTCATCATTGTTCTTTATTTTTGTATAATACACCATTGTGTGTATGTACCATAGTTTGTTTATCCATTCATCTGTTGATGGCCATCTAGGTTTTTTCCATATTTTTGCTATTGTGAACTGTGCTTCAGTGAATATGGGTGTGTACATGTCTATTAGTGTGATGGCTCTTATTTCTCTAGGATATATTCCTAGGAGTCAGATTGCATTTTGTAGTGCTGATGTTTTCTTTGTTCCTCTTACTCTCCCATGCTGAGTTCCTTTTGTTTGTGGATTTTTTGTCATTTCTTTTGTTTTTGT
>NW_004444300.1:348649-356518 GCF_000243295.1 Trichechus manatus latirostris | reverse complement strand
AGCCCTTATATGACACTGTCGATTTCTGAAATCTTGTTGTTTATCTTTTGGATTTCTAATTGTTTTTGTATGATTTCTAGTTGTGAATTTATTTTAGCATTTTGTTCCTGTATTATTTTCTTGAATTCTTCCATTTTTTTTGTCTGTCTTTTCCATGAATTTGTCTGTCTTTTCCATGAATTTGTCTGTCTTTTCCATGAATTTGTCTATTTTTCATCATTTTTGTCTGCTTTTTGCTTCAACTCTTGGATAAGTCTGCATATTGGAGATTTGAATTCCCTATCAGGTCTAGTGCCTTTTCTTCTACTGGATGGTCATCTGGTGTTTTATTTTAGACAACTACTGTAACCATCCTGTCTTGTTTTTGTAAATGTTTTGATATTATCCGCTGTCTTTGGGGCATTCAGTGTTTATCTCCCTCATTTATTGATTGTAGATTTGTTTGTTTCTTCCTGCTTTTTTGTTTTATTTGGTTATGTCTGAGCAGGCGGGCTGTGCATTCTTTGTTGTTTGCTCATCTGTAGGCATACTTTTTACCTCCTTCTCCAATGGGCAGGGTCAGTCACTCAAGTATGGTACAGCAGGGCAGGTCCAGCCACTCAGGTATGGTACAGCAGAGCAGGTCCAGCTGAAGAGGAGTTTCTGGGATAGGTTTTCTGTGGCACATACCAGGGCTCACAGTGCAGACTGGGAATCAGTGCAGGGCAGGTTCCGGTAGGCCGTGCCTCTGTTGCTTGGGAGTGTGATGTTCAGCACACAGTGCAGTTAGGCAGGAAGGAGGGGGTAGATTGTGATGTGTGGAGCTAAGATGGGTATGGGAAAGACGAGAGAGAGGAGAGAGGAACCGGAGCCAAAGAATACATACAAACAAAAAAGTGCTAAGGGAGCTTGCTATTGGAGTGGAGAGATGAGAGACTGAGAAATGGGGAAAAACAAAAATAAAAAAAAAATGGTAAAATAAAAAATGAATAAATCAAGAAACTGGAAATGAAGAAAGACAAAAAGGGAATAAGAGAGAGAAGAAAACTGAAAGAAACAAAAAAAAAACGAAAAAAGAAATGCCCCCAAGGATGTCCCTGTGCGTCTGTGCAGAGTAAGAGGCTAGCTTCCAATCCACATGATACTGCCAGGCTACAAGGGGCTCCCAAGCCAAGAAAAGAAAAAGAAAACAAACAAATGAAAACGGAACAAATCAGAGCAAACAAATAAAAAAGCCCCGGGGGTCCCACCAGCATGGCAGCAAGGGCCGGGAAGCAGTATCACAGTCTAACAGTGTTTCTCAGCCTAGCAGTGTTTCTCAGCCTTTCAGGAAGAAGCAAAGATGGTGCATGGAGCCAGATATTTGAGAGAAAGGAGGAGGAGGTGGTGAGAGATAAGGAAGAAATCTAAAGAAGCGGAAAAAAGCAACACCAGCAGCCAACAAATGGCACTCAGGGAGCTGGCTGGTGCGGGCGAGTGCAATCCAAGTGGCACTGGGGGGAAGCTCATGCTTGCCAGCCAGTAGACGGTGGCTGCAGGAAGCAGAGGTGGCTGAGTGGGGGTGAAGAAGGGTGAGGGGTGGGAAAGCCTATATCATGGGTTACCAGTTGTTCTGTCTCCTTCTGGAAGCTCCGTGAAGTTGCTTTCTTGTACCTCCTGTTCGCTGATCTCTGATAGGAGTCCCAGATGGCTGATCCATGCTTCGGTAGCTGATAGGGGACCTCTGCATGTATCTCTCCTTGTGGTCTGTTCTCTGTCAGTTTCTTATTCCGTTTCGTACTTGGCTGAGTTCTTTATCTCTTCATTTGATGGTTAGGGTTGCAGGACTGATGTGTGACTCTGACTTAGTTTTTATGATCTTTGCTGCGGAGGGACGGTGTGGTGCTTCTGAATATAGTGACATGTTGCCCAGAACACCCCCTTTAAAAAAAAAAAAAAAACTGGGTTAAAAGTGGGGCCAAGATGGCAGAGAAGTTAGATGCTTCCAGTGGTCCCTCTTACAACAAAGACCCGAAAAAACAAGTGAATCAATTATATATGACAAGCTAGGAGCCCTGAACATCAAAGACAAAGTTTAAGAATTGGACTGAGTGGCAGGGGGAGGGAGAGACGGTTCAGAAGTATCGAGGAGTTGCCAGATCTGACCCAGCAGAAGCCAGATCCCTTCAAGCCAGATCAGCTCGTGGTGCATGGTGAGACAAGCTGTGGCACTAAGGAGGTATTTTCCACATTGGGAGAGACCCAGTGGCAGAAAGTCTACCTGGCCAGTAAGAAGCAGCCCCCGATCAGTGAAAGATAAGTACTTCCGTCTGGCCTACCGCGTGGATCAAAAACACCCCCCTTCGGAAAAACCTCTCTGTCATTTACCTCCCTGCTCCTTCCTATGCACTGAGTCAGGACGGCTTCAGCAATTGCTAAGTCCTTTGGGCTGGAATTAGGACCTGTCATGCATCCTGAGCCATTCTCCTGGCCTTGGAGAGGGGACAAATTAACAAACAGGAGAAAAAATAATCTGCCGGTTCCCCTAAGCCAGGACTCAGGGTAGCACAGCTTATTTGCCTAAGCACAGTCATAAGGGGTCCACAGACTTTAAGTGCCTTTCCCCTTGCATAGACTTGTGTAGGCCCATTTCAACATCATAGGCCCTCATTACCACAGTACAACAGGATATATACCTGAAGTCTAACTTCAACTATTTCAGCTGTGAAGTGGCAGGTTCATGACATTTGACACTGCTCTGGCCATTAAGCAGGGTCTTCACCTACCCACATCAGGACCCTGAGGACTGGTGGCTGTACCCACACCACCTAGCTGCCTGTGATGGGGGCTCAAGAATAAGAGGTTTCCCCCAGTCCTCACACCCAACAACATTGGGTGCTGATAGTTCAGCTGCAAAACCCATCCACCTATGCACTCTAGGGAACAGGGACACACTTTCCTTCCAGATATTTGGGGTGGCCGTCAGCCCCCTGCCCTGCTCAGCATGTGACTCCCTGCTGCAGCTGGATGCTTGTGCCTACACCAATCACCCATGCTGTCTAAGACTGCAGGTGAGAACCTGCACCACATACTTGGTGGCTGACTAGCTGGACACTTGAGTTGAATCCATACAGGAGGAGTGGGCGGACTCCTGGGCTTACATACTTAGTGGCAGGTCTGGCCACCTGGTGGCAGTACATTGGAGCTTCAGGGGCACTGGTGATTAGGTTAGCTCACATGAGCACACTTTTTGGGCATATCAAAACAAAACAAAATAGGAAGCTAGGACACAATAAGCAAACATCAAATACATAAACATAACAACTTACTGATGGCTCACATAAAGAGGCAGACCATGATGGTTTCATTAAGCTCCCAAATTAAAGAACCTATAAATTTACCAGAGGAAGAGAATTTCTTGGAATTAACGGAGGCAGAATACAAAAGATTAATATACAGAACTCCTAAAGAGATCAGGAAGGCGATCAGACAAAATGCAGACCAACCAACAGAGGAACTTAAGAAGATTAGAGAAGAGCATAATGACAAATTTAACAGGCTGCAAGAATCCATAGAGAGACAGCAATCAGAAATCCAGAAGATTAACAATAAAATTTCAGAATTAGACAACTCACTAGAAAGTCATAGGACTTGAGGCAATGGAAGTCAGAATTAGTGAGATTGAAGATAAAGCACTTGACACCAACTAACTTGAGGAAAAAACAGATAAAAGGATTTAAAAAATGAAGAAACCCTAAGAATTTTGTGGGACTCTATGAAGAGGAATAACTTACAACTGATTGGAGTACCAGAACAGGGGGGAGGTGGGATAACAGAAAATACAGAGAGAATGTTTGAAAATTTGTTGGTAGAAAACTTCCCTGATATTGTGAAAGATGAGAAGATATCTCTCCAAGATGCTCATCAAACCCCACATATGGTAGATCCCAAAAGAAAGTCACCAAGATGTATTATAAGCAAACTGGCCAAAACCAAAGATACAGAGAGGATTTTAAGAGCTGCTAGGGATAAACGAAAAGTCATCTACAAAGGACAGTCAATTAGAATAAGCTCGGACTATTCAGCAAAAACCATGCAGGCAAGAAGGCAATGGGATGACATATATAAAGCCTTGAAGGAAAAATATCACCAGGCAAGAATTATATATGCAGCAAAACCGTCTCTCAAATTTGATGGCAAAATTAGGGCATTTCCAGATAAACAGAACTTTAGAGAATTTGTAAAAATCAAAACAAAATTACAAGAAATACTAAAGGGAGTCCTCCGATTAAAAAATGAATAACATCAGATAACAACCTAAGACTAGAACACAGGCCAGAACAACCCGATATCAACCCAGATAGGAAAGACACAAAAATAAATCAAAGCTAATAAACTGAAAATAGGGAAACAGAGACACCAGTATTTAAAAGATGAGAACATTGTAACAAAAAAAGAGGGACTAAAAAATGTAGTCACAGATTCTTCATCTGGAGAGGAAATCAAGGTGATATAAAGAAATAAAAGACTGGTTTAAACTTAGAAAAATAGGGGTAAATATTAAGGTAACCACAAAAGAAACAAACAATCCTACACATCAAAATAAAAAACAAGAAAAATATAAAGACTTAGCAAATACAAAATCAAAAACAATGAAAATGATGAAAAGAAAATACATACAGAAAAACGACTCAGCACAGAAAATTAAGTGGAACAAAGAAATTGTGAACAACATGCAAAAAAAGACATCAGAAATGACAGCACTAAACACATACCTATCAATAATTACGCTGAATGTAAATGGACTTAATTCACCAATAAGGAGACAGAGAGTGGCAGAATGGATAAAAAACCACGATCTGTCTATATGCTGCCTACAAGAGACACATCTTAGACTTAGACACAAACAAACTAAAACTCAAAGGATGGAAAAAAAAATATCAAGCAAACAACACTCAAAAAAGAGCAGGAGTGGCGATAGTAATCTCTGACAAAACAGAGTTTAAAGTAAAATCCACCACAGAGGATAAGGAAGGACACTATATAACGATTAAAGCTTCAACACACCAGCAGGACATAACTACAATAAATATTTATGCACTCAATGACAGGGCTCCAAAGTACATAAAACAAAGTCTAACAGCATTGAAAAGGGAGAGAGACAGCTCCACAATAATAGTAGGAGACTTCAACACACCACTTTCAGTGAAGGACAAAACATCCAGAAAGAAGCTCAATAAAGACACGGAAGATCGAAATGCTACAATCAACCCACTTGATTGCTTGGACATATACCGAACACTCCACCTAACAGCAGCCAAGTACGCTTTCTTTTCCAATGCACACAGAACATTTTCCAGAATAGACCACATATTAGGTCATAAACCAAGTCTTAATAAAATTCAAAGCATTGAAATATTATAAAGCATCTTTTCTGACCATAAAGCCATAAAAGTAGAAATCACTAACAGAAAAATCAAGGAAAAGAAATCAAACACATGAAAACTGAACAACACCTTGCTCAAAAACTACTGGGTTACAGAAGAAATTAAGGATAGAATAAAGAAATTCATAGAATCCAAAGAGAATGAAAATGCATCCTACCATTATCTTTGGGACACAGCAAAAACAGTGCTCAGAGGTCAGTTTAGAGCAATAAATGCACACATTCAAAAAGAAAAAGGTCAAAATCAAAACATTAACCCAACAACTGGAACAAGTAGAAAGAGAGCAGCAAAAGAAGCCCTCGGGTACCAGAAGAAAGGAAATAATAAGAATTAGAGCAGAATTCAATGAAATAGAGACTAGGAAAAGAGTTGAAAGAGTTAACAAGTCCAAAAGCTGGTTCTTTGAAAAGATCAACAAAATCGATAAACCGACAAAAGAAAAACAGGACAGGAAGCAAATAACCCATTTAAGAAATGAGATGGGTGATATCACAATAGACCCAACTGAAATTAAAAGAATCATAACAGAATACTATGAAAAACTGTACCCTAACAAATTTGAAAACCTAGAGGAAATGGACAAATTTCTAGAAACTCACTACCTACCTAAACTAACACAAACAGAGGTAGACCAACTAAATAAACCTATAAAAAAAGAAGAGATTGTCCTACCCTGGACAGTTTCACTGGAGAATTCTACCAAACTTTCAGAGAAGACTTAACACTACTACTACTAAAGCTATTTCAGAGAATAGGAAAGGATGGAATACACCCAAACTCATCCTATGAATCCAGCATAACCCTGATACCAAAACCAGGTAAAGACACCACAAAGAAAGAAAATTACAGATGAATATCCCTCAGGAACATTGACACAAAACTCCTCAACAAAATTTTAGCCAATAGAATTCAGCAACATATCAAAAAAATAATTCACCAGGATCAAGTGGGATTTATACCAGGTATGTTCAACATTAGAAAAACAATCAATGTAATCCATCACATTAATAAAAGACAAGAACCACATGATCTTATCAATCCGTGCAGAAAAGACATTTGACAAAGTCCAACACCTATTCATGATAAAAACTCTCAACAAAATAGGAATAGAAGGGAAATTACTCAACCTAATTAAAGGCATTTATACAAAGCCAACAGCCAACATCATCCTAAATGTAGGGAGTTTGAAAGCATTCCCCTTGAGAATAGGAACCAGACAAGGATGCCCTCTATCACCACTATTATTCAACATTGTGCTGGAGGTCCTAGCCAGAGCAATTAGTCTAGAAAAAGAAATAAACGGCATCCAAATTTGTAGGGAAGAAGTAAAAGTATATCTATTTGCAGATGATATGATCTTATACAAGAAAACCCGAAAAAATCCACAAGAAAACTACTGGAACTAATAGAAGATTTCTGCAAAGTATCCGGATACAAGAGAAACATACAAAAGTCAGTTGGATTCCTTTACACTAATAAAGAGAACTTCCAAGAGGAAATCACCAAATCAATACCATTTACAATAGCCTCCAAGAAGAAAAAATACTTAGGAATAAATCTAACCAGAGATGTAAAAGACCTATACAATGAAAACTACAAGACATTACTGCAAGAAACCAAAAGAGACCTGCATAAGTGGAAAACTTACCTTGCTCATGGATAGGAAGACTCAACATGGTGAAAGTGTCAATTCTACCAAAGCGATCTACAGATACAATGAAATCCTGATCCAAATTCCACCAGCATATTTAATGAGGTGGAGAAACAAATCACGAACTTCATTTGGAAAGGGAAGAGGCCCCGGATAAGTAAAACATTATTGAAGAAGAAGAACAAACTTGGAAGCCTCATGCTACCTGATTATAGAACCTGTTATACAACCATGGTAGTCAAAACAGCCTGGCACTGGTACAACAACAGATACATAGACCAATGGAACAGAATTGAGAATTCAGATATAAATTCATCCACCTATGAGCAGCTGATATTTGACAAAGGCACAAAGTCCATTAATTGGGGAAAAAATAGTCTCTTTAACAAATGGTGCTGGCGTAACAGGAAATCCATCTGCAAAAAACTGAAACAAGACCCATACCTCACACCATGCACAAAAACTAACTCAAAATGGATCAAAGACATAAATGTAAAATGGAAAACAATAAAAATCATGGAAGAAATTTAGGAACAATGCTAGGAGCCTTAATACATGGCATAAACGGAATACAAACCATAAGTAACAATGCACAAACACCAGAAGAGAAACTAGATAACTGGGAGCTCCTAAAAATCAAACACTTACGCTCCTCAAAAGACTTCACCAAAAGAGTAAAAAGACAGCCTACAAACTGGGAAAAAAATTTTTGGCTCCAACAAGTCTGATCAGCGTCTAATCTCTAAAATCAAGATACTGCAAAACCTCAACAACGAAAAGACAAACAACCCAATTAAAAAATGGGCAAAGGAT
>NW_004444300.1:345751-347181 GCF_000243295.1 Trichechus manatus latirostris | reverse complement strand
ATACTCATGAAGAGTGTGCTTCTTAGCTCAAGTAGATACATGAGACTAAATGGGCAGCTCCTGTCCGGAGGTGTGAAGAGAAGGCAGAGACAGTCAGGAGCTGGTTGAATGGAAATGGGAAATCAGGGGTGGAAAGGAGGAGTGTGCTATCACAGTATAGTGAGAGCAATCAGGGTCACATAACAATGTACGTATAAATTTTTGTATGAGAGACTAACTTGAATTGTAAACTTTCACTTAAAGTACAGTAAAATTTAAAAAAAAGAATAAACTAGGTGAACTGTATTGAAAAGTTCTCATGTTTAGAGTAATAGAGAAGCAGGTTCCTAGAGAACCACAGAGCAAAATAACGTAGGCATTAGTCTGCAAAAGTGCAAAAAGCTCTGATCTGTTTCTATTTAAAGTATTGACAGTGTTAAAGAAATTTTTCTGCTTGCAATCACTCAAATTTATACCAAAAACTAAAATATCACCCTAAAGTGACTAAGCTCAAGATAAAGTCAAGTTTGAGATTTTCTCCTATTCTAATTTAAACTGAAATTAAAATAGAATTTAAAAATATGTACTTTATTGATTTATGGTTTACCTAAGCTTATATTATTTTTAATTTAATTTTATTTTAAACATTTTACTGTGGTTTGGGTAAAAAATTACAGAGCAAATTAGTTTCCCATTCAACAGTTTATACACATTTTGTTTTGTGACATTATTTGCAATCTCCTTGATGTGACAGCACTCTACCCCCTTCTTCCCTGGGTTCCCCATTTCCATTTGTGCATTTTTTCTGCCCTTTCCTGCCTTCTGAACTTTGTTTTTGAGCAAATGCTGACCTTTTGGTCCTGTATGGTTGGTTGTTCTGAGGAGCACACTACTCTAAGCTTACATTTTATCTATTAGATCCATAAGTTTAGTATGAGAAATACTTATTCTCTTTATGAATTATTTATTACCAAGTGAGGCTAATTATAATTCATAAGTCCCAGAAAAACATCACCCAAAAATGTTATCTGAATATCAAGTTTACTCCTGAAAATTAGCTCAGTTTTTTATTTTCATCTCTCTTCTCAATGGAAGGAAATGAAATCAACCTATTCTCTGTGACTGGCAAATTGACGTCACCTCTGATTTGACGATCAATTTCTACATGTGTACCTTTGTAGTACTATCTACCCAAACAGTAGTTCTTACCATATTAATGACGACAGTCACGTGACTCTCAGCGTTCTTGGTGAGCCTGAAGTATCCTGTAGTCTTGGTCTGCACCATTCATTATGAGATTCCACTTGAGCCTCCAATCTGTTTTCCCAGTCTTCTCATGGCCACTTTTATGTCTTTATCTCTCTCTTTCTGCTTTTTTTTTTTTTTTGATATTAGAATGTTTTATTTTGCTGGTGGACAACTAATCATTTATTTGATTGATAACTTCCATA
>NW_004444300.1:338773-344834 GCF_000243295.1 Trichechus manatus latirostris | reverse complement strand
CAACTGGACCAATAAGCAACATCATGATAAACAGAGAAAAGACTGAAATTGTCAAGGATTTCATTTTACTTGGATCCACAATCAACATCCGTAGAAGTAGCAGTCAAGAAATCAAAAGACATATTGCACTGGGCAAATCTGCTTCAAAAGACCTCTTTAAACTGTTAAAAAGCAAAGATGTCACTTTGAAGACTAAGGTGTGCCTGACCCAAGCCAAGGTGTTTTCAGTCACCTCATATGCATGCAAAAGCTAGGCAATGAATATGGAAGACCAAAGAAGAATTGATACCTTTGAATTACAGTGTTGACAAAGAATATTGAATATACATGGACTGTCAAAAGAATGAACAAATCTCTTGGAAGAAGCACAGCCAGAACGCTACTTAGAAGTGAGGGTGGTGAGACTTCGTCTCACATACTTTGGACATGTTATTAGGAGGAACCAGTCCCTGGAAAAGGACATCATGCTTGGTAAAGTAGAGGATCAGTGAAAAAGAGGAAGATCCTCAAGGAGATGGATTGACACAGTGGTTGCAACAATGGGCTCAAGCATAACAAAGATCATGAGGACCACACAGGACCAGGCCATGCTTCATTCTGTTGTACACAGGGTTGTTATGAGTCGGAACTGACTTGACAGCACCTAACAACAACAACAACAATAAAGCTCATATTGTACAGGAATTTTTAAGTATATTTAACAAAGTTTTACATGGAAGATGACAAAGAGGACTTGGTGACAGATAGTATTTACCATTCAAATTATTCACTAGGCTTTAAAGAGGCAGAAATTAATCACTCAAATTCCTTGTCCATTCATACAACCAAAACCAAACCCATTGCCATTGAGTAGATTCTACTCATAGCTGTCAAAACGTCTGTAAGCCTTAAACCTGTTCTTTTTACATCCAAGGGCGACTAAATCACGTACATGGGAATACTCCATGCATTAAAACTTTCAATACCATGTAGAAGCCTGGGAGAAGACAACAGCTGGTTTTAGTATCTGAGTAAAATTTTTAGTATCTTAGAATGAAAAATATATAATTCACCTTAATCATTTGCATATTTAAATTTGCACAACAGTGGGTTAGCAAGAAAATAAGGCATGACTGACAATGGTTCATGGAAGTTCTAAATGGTGTAATAGTCCAGATCATATATTATTAAAATTCCAAAGAATTTATTATCAAAACTAAAGAGAAAACTTCAGCTGTACATAAAGTAATAAATCTGTACAAGCTGTTAAGTCTAAGTGGCAATGTAAATTTACACACTGTACTGAAGGTAGAGTAGGAGCAGAGAACCCAAGAAGGAATGTTGATTACTTTCATATAGCTTCCTCTTGATTTAAAGTCTCAGGACACATTGAATGAAATCATCATACTGGAAGTTTACAACACCTTGCTGACCAGTATCCATCTTCGAAAGTTGTCTGTGAGAGCCCTCAGTTTGATGCAGCAGGCAATGTAGTCATCAAAGGTGTTCTTTCCATTAATGCTGTACCTTTTTGCAATTGAATTCAAGGCCTGAGGACTCAACCTAAATCCTATAGTCGTCAGGGCCTTCTGTAATTCTTGAGGACCCAGTGTTCCACTTCTATCGCTGTCAAAGCTGATGAAATGCTGTCTCCAGCCATTCAGTACAGCCCAGCATTCTTTAAATTCATTGAAACCCATTGTGCCAGACATGTCTCTATCCAGCATTGAGATGACAAGCTGACAAGTCTCTGGGTTAAAAGGTTTGTATCCTCTGGCAATCCCTTAGTGTGTCAGACATCTCTGCAACTCATCAGCATCTATTTGCCTATCCTGCATGGCTACAGGAGCAAAGTAACCATGAAGAGGATCCTGAGTTCATCTGGGAAACTCAGGCCCTCCAGGAGCCCCTCCATACCCACCTGGGTAGAAGCTGCTACTGGCGTTAGGGTGTCTCAGGTAGGCCATGGTGCTGACCTCATGTTTTTGTTTCTTAAGTATAGATGGAAGGATTCAAGACCAGAATGATAGTGAAGTCAACAACAAATAAATGCTTATCCAATGATGTTATAGGGAAAGGCCATACATAAACATATGTGTCATAAAAAACAAAATCACCATAGTGATATGAATTGACAACATGAGAAATGCTTTGGATATGTCCCCAAAAGAACATTTCCAAATGGTAAGGAAAATGAAGATACAGGATATGATTAAAAAGAAGAAGGTGGCCATGGATATAAGCCTTCTATTAGCAATTATTACAAACTCTAGCTTGTAAGTGTCTACACAAGCAAGTTTCATGGCCTGAGAAAAATCACAATTAAAACTATCTATGCTATTTCGGCCACAAAAAGACAAATTATGACGAAAACAAACTGAGATACAGCATGGATTATTCCCAGAATCCAGGCAACCCTTACAAAGGAAACACACATTTTGGGGCTCATGATAGTCAGGTAGTGCAGAGGCTTACAGATTGCAGTGTATCTGTCATATGTCATGGCTATGAGTAGCACCATCTCAACTTCATCCATGACATGAATTAAAAAATATCTGTATGTTATACTCAGCAAAAAGGTCAGAGATCATTTTGGGGACTGTGGTAGAGGAAAGACCCAGATAAAGAAGAGAGAAGTTGGCCAGTAGGAAGTGCATGGGGGAGTGTAAATGAGAGTCAATAATTACTGTGAACACAGTGAAGAGGTTTCCCAGGATAATTCCCACATAGAACACAGAGAAGAACCAAAAGAGGAAAAGATGCATCTCCCATGAAATTGAAAGTCCAATCAATATGAATTCAGATACCACAGAGTCATTTCCTTCATCCAGTGCGTCAATCAGTAGAGAAGCTAAAGTATCCTGAAGGCAGAAAGTAAGCAAGAATTTAGAGATACAGACACTAAATCTTTGCTCATCAATGGTTTTATGTGGAATATGTGACAAGAGCTGAAATGTGAACTTAGAAAACACATAGAGAGGGAAGGTGAAAGGAAGATAAATGAATAGTAGAAATGAGATAATCCAAAGGTAGAAAAGAGAGACAAGGAAAGAACACACATGGAAATATGTCAGGTGGTGAGGAGGAATTAGAGGGCAAAGAGGCTTATATTACATAACTTTCTCCTGGCAGTTGTGCTTCTTTACCATGCTTATTGGTCAGTCATACTTGGAATGTTCATCCTCTTAGTCATATTTGTCAGCATATACTCTTAGAGCACATACTCTCCAATCATGTTTTACTTCACACCTGAAAAATCTCAGGCATTTATCATACATAGAGTAGGTTTATTATTCTGATATTTTCTAATACTTATAATTCCAACCAGTCACATGTTGGAGAATTAAGACTCATTTTAAATCAAATGAAACTCTATACCCCAAAGAAAGAGTATCGGAAGACTCAGAAAGAGAACTTTTCAGTACTTTGCTAGGATTGAAAGAGTTTTGGTGCTTTTGAGAGCTCTGTTCTAGCATTAGTGACTTTTGTAATTCAAACATGAAACAGAGAAATAATGTGTGTTCACTGAAACAAAGTAATCAACATTCACTAAGAGCATGTAAAAACTACTGGCCCCCAGAAATTCATAAAGCTAAAAGTCATGATAACTAGTCTTCAAATATTTGAAACTTAAGGTACAAAAATGCTGTCTGAAGATGAATAAAATTGTTACCACCAACTTTTTAAGACAGCGTATGTTATTTCCATTGTATGTAAGGAGAAAGGTTGAAGAAGTCTATAATGTATTGAAATCCATTCATGATACAATCTAAAATGAAAAATTAGAAGTACATTTAAGAGAGATGTATTTATCTAATAATTAGCTGTATCTATGTAATTTTTCCCTTTTTGCATTATTTATTGATTTTCTCAAATCTTATGATCTGATAGACACAGATATCTACATATAGATGTATATACATAAATAGATGTATATACATAAATAGATGTATAGATATAATAGATAGTTATGATAAAATCAATAAATAATTCATAAAGGGCAAAATTAAGATTCATAGAAAACAATGTGGTCATTATTATGCAAATTTAGATTTGTTACGTGTCTACTGTAAGTTATTAAGTGAAAAAAATTGATTACATATAAGTATGTCTTATATGATATGCTCCTTGTGTGTACATGTTCTAGATCTGTAAGTAAACACATCGACATCTCAAGAAAATTACTTTAGTTAATTATATTTCAGGTAATTTTAAAATAAAAAATGCTTAAAAGGAAATGTAAGGAAAGCAACAGGAAAGAAAGGGGGGGCAAGGAAAGGGAAAAGAATACTGTGTGATTTATAGAGGAGTGGAATACACCTGTAAGAGGTAGATAGACATGGACCATTTCTTTTTGGCACCAGTTCCATAGTTCTATTGTTGCTGTTGTTAGGTGCTGTGGAGTTGGTTCTGACTCATAGCCACCCTTTGTAAAACCGAATGAAACACTGCCCCAGTGTCCCGTGCCATCCTCACAGTCCTTGCTATGTTTGAGCCCATTGTTGCTGCCACTGTCTCAATCCATCTTGTTGAGGGTCTTCCTCTTTTTTGTTGACCCTCTGCTTTACCAAGCATGATGTCCTTCTCCAGTGACTGGTCCCTCCTGATAACAGGCCCAAAGTACATGAGATGAAGTCCTGTCATCCTCGCTTCTATGGAGCATTCTGGCTGTACTTCTTCCAAGACAGATTTGTTCATTCTTCTGGCAGTCCATCGTATATTCAATATTCTTTACCAACACCATAATTCAAAGGCATCAATTCTTCTTCAGTCTTCCTTACTCACTGTCCAAGTTTCACATGCATGTGTGGCTATTCAAAATACCAAGGCTTGCATCAGGTGAACCTTAGTCCTCAAGGTGACACGCTGGCTTTTTAAAATTTAAAGAGGTCTTTTGCAGTAGATTTGCCCAATGCAATATATCATTTGATTTCTTGACTGCCACTTCCATGGGCATTGATTGTGGATCCAAGTAAAATGAAATTCTTGACAACTTAAATCTTTTCTCCATTTATTGTGATGATGCTTATTGGCCTGGTTGTGAGGATTTTCGTTATCTTTATGTTGAGGTGTAATCCATACAGAAGGTTGTAGTCTTTGATCTTCATCAGTAAATGCTTCAAGTCTTCTCTTTCTGCAAGCAAGGGTGTGTCACCTGCATATTGCATATTGTTAATGAGTCTTTCTCCATTCCTGATGATGTGTTCTTCCTCATACAGTCTGGCTTCTGGGATTATTTGCTCAATATACAGATTGAATAAATATGGTGAAAGGATATAACCCTGACACACACCTTTCCTGATTTTAAACCACACAGTATCCCTTTATTCTGTTGGAACAACTGCCTCTTGGTCTACGTACAAGTTCCACATGAGCACAATTAAATGTTCTGGAATTCACATTCTTCGTAAAGTTATCCATAATTTGTTATGATCCACACGGTTGAATGCCTTTGCAGAGTCAATCAAACACAAATAATCATCTTCATGGTATTCTCTGCTCTCACCCAAGATTCTTCTGACATCAGCAATGATTTCCCTCCTTCTATGTCCTCTTCTGAATCCAGCTTGAATTCTGGCAGTTCTCTGTTGAAGTACCGCTGCAACTGTTTTTGAATTATATTCAACAAAATTTAACTTGAGCTTGATATTAATGATATTGTTTGATAATTTCTGCAATCCGTTGCATAACCTCTCTTTGGAGTGGGCACAAATATGGATCTCTTCCAGTAGGTTGGCCAGGTAGCTGTTTTCCAAATTTCTTGGCATAGATGAGTGAGCACTTCCAGCATTGCTTCTGTTTATTGAAACATCTCAATTGGTATTCTGTCAATTCCTGAAGCCTTGTTTTTTGCTAATGCCTTCAGTGCAGCTTGGATTTCTTCCTTTTCAATACCATCAGTTCTTGATCATATGCTACCTCCTGAAATGTTTGAATGTCGACCAATTCTTTTTGGCACAGTGACTGTGTATTATTTCCATCTTCTTTTGATGCTTCCTGTGTCTTTCAATATTTTGCCCATAGAATATTTCAGTATTGCAACTCTAGACTTGAATTTTTTCTTCAGTTCTTTCAGCTTGAG
>NW_004444300.1:329798-334398 GCF_000243295.1 Trichechus manatus latirostris | reverse complement strand
CTGACTGCTCTGAACAGGATCACAACAGAGGGTTCTGGACAGAGCTGGAGAAGGATGTAGAACATAATTCTAACGCACAAAAAAAGACCAGATTTACTGGCCTAAATGAGACTGGAGAAACCCCGAGAGTATGGCCCCCAGATACCCTTTTAGCTCAGTGGTGAAGTTATCTCTGAGGTTCACCGTTCAGAGTGGGGGTGGACAGCCTCGTAAAACCAAATGGGACTAATGAGGTACAGTAGTCCAGTGACAAGGGCCAGAAGGTAGAAGGGGACAAGGAAACTGGTGATAGGGAATCCAAGGTTGAGTAAGATACTGTTGATGTGTTGTGAGATTGTTAACCATTGTCATAGGGCAACATTTGTAGTAACTGTTAAATGAGAAACTTTTTTATTCTGTAAGCCTTCATCTTAAGTGAGAATAACAGCACAATTGGAAGAGCGTAGTCAATGTCACTGAACTGTGCATGTAGGAATGTTTGAAATGGTGTATCTTTGGCTATGTGTATTTTCACCAAAAAAAAAATGTTGAAAAGTTAGAGGGTTAACATGTTGTGGGCTTGTTAACCAATGTCATAAAACAATATGTGTACTACTGTTTCATGAGAAACTGTTTGTTCTGTAAGCCTTTACCTGAAGTACAATTAAAAAAAAAAAAATTCTATGACGTGATTTCCAGGGTCATTTCTATCACCATGGCCATATTTCCCAACTACTGATCCTTCTTCGTTTCCAACTTTCTCATTCCAATCACTAGTAATTATCAGTGCATCTTGATTGCATGTTTGATCAATTTCAGACTGCAGAAGGTGGTATAAACCTTCAATTTTTTCGTCTTCGGCGTTAGTTGTTGGTGCATAAATTTGAATAGTAGTCCTATTAACTCGTCTTCCTTGTAGGCATATGGATATTATCCTACCACTGACAGCCTTGTACTTCAGGATAGATCTTGAAATGTTCTTTTTGACAATGAATGCAACACTGTTCCTTTTCAATTTGTCATTCCCGGCATAGTAGAGCACATGACTGTCCAATTCAGAATGACAAATACCAGTCCATTTCAACTCACTGATGCCTAGGATATCTATCTTCAAGCATTCCATTTAATTTTTGTCAACTTCCAATTTTTCTAGATTCATACTTTGTAGTTTCCACATTCCGATTACTAACGTATGTTTGCAGCTGTTCCTTCTCGTTTTGAGGCATGCTACATCAGCAAATGAAGGTCCCGAAAGCTTGGTTCCATCCATATCGTTAAGGTCAACTCTACTTTGAGGAGACAGCTCTTTCCTAGTTGTATTTTGAGTGCCTTCCAACCTGTGGGTCTCATTTTCTGGCACTATATCAGACAATGTTCCACTGGTATTCATAAGGTTTTCACTGGCCAGTTTTTTAGAAGTAGACTGCAAGGTCCTTCTTCCTAGTCTGTCTTGATCTAGAAGCTCTTCTGAAACCTGTCAACCATGGCTGACCGTGTTGGTATTTGAAATAGTGGTGGCATAGCTTCCAGCATCACAGCAACATGGAAGGCATCACAGTAAGTCAAACTGACAGATGAATGGTGGACCAGGGAAACTGGGAAAGATAAGGAATTGATTTTCCCCTAGAGCTTCCAGATGGAATGTAGCTCTGCCGATCCATTTTGGACTTGTGATTCCAGAAGCGTAAGATAATAAATTTGTGTTGTTCTAAACCGTTAATTTTTGTGATAATTTATTATAGCAACCATAGAGAGCTAATATACCAGGTATACGCTAGAATCTGTGAAGGGCCACAATGGATCAATCACTCCTTGCCTCTCCGTGTTAAACTTCTGGTAAGTCTGCCAGTCTGTTTTTTTGCCTCTACCAGGATCACTGTCTCAGGCTAGCTACGATGTTGGCCTTCATGTATTTTGGCCACAGAGATTAATATTGTTTCCAGTAGCACGCAAAGACATGTTTAGTTTTTTTTTTTTTTTTCCACACTGCAAACCAAGTCAACCCCTTTGGCAGTGACAGTGGAACTTCTGGTTTTAATTATCTGTCCTGCCCTGTTAGAACTACCTACCACACCAGTTGAGCTGGGGTCAGGGTCGGGGGTTGGGGGAGATAATGGGAGCAGCACCTGGCTAAAACTCCAGAGACTTCCACTGTTTTAATCCAAGATTCAGTAGTTTTATGTGGGTAAACACTTCTCAATTTGCTGTGTTCCTTTTGTCAATTGTCAGAGTCCTGAAATGGTTGTTTTATGGAATTGTTCACTTTTATCATTACTTTTAAGGGAGAGGATTTGTTGAGTTCCTTACTCTGCTATTCTGAGTCATTTGGAATTTTAATACCCCAAATTATTTCATATTGAATTACTATGGAAAAAGTTTTTTTTTTTTTTAAATCGGAGTATGTTCATGGATTAAAAATACTAAGATAGTGCGTTTTTCAGTCAAACACTCATTTAGGAAATAATATTGAAGTCATTATTCCCTGCCCTTGAGCATAGAGAATGTGATCCAGCAGGAGCTGGACTCACAGGGACTCAAAGACACATCAGCTGGGCCCTGAGATATAAAGACAATAGCTAGGACAATCTTGGAAAATTTCTTTTTGGGAACCTTTCACATAAACCAATCAAACAGAACACCAAAGACTTTCCACTCTTGTTTTTTTCTATTAGCATTTAGTGAATAGAAAATTTGTTGGACCAGTGAAGACCCTCCTGACTGCTGTTACTGAAATCTGTACCAATGATCATTAAGAAAGATGATTCCAAGTATAGAATCATGTTGATCTAGCAGTTGTTAGCCAATCGGTGAAAAGGTGAAGCTTTCAATGATTTTACTCATTTGTGATGTTAATATTTACTGATGATTCTGTAACTCGAATCTGGGCAGACTTTAGCTCTGGAAGCATGTGTTTCTGCTTCCCACTTTTGCCTTTTTGAATATATGCCGAATAAATGTTTCTTTTTGCTTTGCTAAACTTTGTAATGTTTTTTCTCTACAACACCACAAACCAATGAATAAACAGTGAATAACCTTGGTCTTCAGTATAGGTCTGCATTGAATTCCATCTGTGTAGTTATTGTTTTTTGACTCTTTAGTGAGAGAAACTCTTCAATTTTTCTTTAAGGGAAAGAGAAGCTACCTTATTAAATATTAGCATAATTATTCCACTTAGAAATGCCAAACAAAAGAAAAAGCAACCCTATGTGGATATGCTACTTTGTGATTCATTATCTATATCAAAAATGAAACAAAATAACAACAACAACAAAAAGTTGCTGTTGAGTTGATTCTAACTTATGGTTACCCTATTGTGTCAGAGTAGAATTGTGCTCTACAGTATTTTCAATGGCTGATTTTTCAGAAGTAGATTCCAGGCCTTTCTTCTGAGATGTCTCTTGCTTGAATCAAACCTCCAACCTTTCAGTTAGTAGCAGAGCATGTTAATCATTTGCACCACCCAGGAACTCCTTATTATCTATACTTGACCAAAATCATAGGAAGAAGCAATTGGTTCTTAGTGCCCAATTAGTTCAGAAACATGGAAGCCTGAACTCATATTTATGCCAAATTAAAAACTCCTCTACTTTTTGTTCCCATTTTATAGCATTAACATATCCTGGAGCACAAAAGTTCATACTTCTAATTCCTTCCATTACTACATCATTATATTATGAGGGTTGTATGCTAAGTACTATTTTGAGGAGGTAGGGTTTGCTATAGGAGCCTGTGGGAAAGGTAATTAACTCATACATGATAATATTGCTTACGAAGAATAACAGTTTTATTTATAACTTTCAATCATTATTCCTTTTATTTAGTTCTCTTGACTTATTTTACTTGTTGGGTCCTTCTTTAAAACATAAAAGTAGTTATGGGGAGAATGTAGACTTATTTCTTATCTCAGGGGAAATCTCTCAATATTTCACATTACCTACAACGTGTCCTGTATATATTAGATAAATGCCACCTATCAGAATGAGTTTCCTTCTGTATTAGTTTCCTACCGATGCTATAAGAAATTACCACCCAAAGTCCATTAACTGGGGAAAAGACAGTCTCTTTAACAAATAGTGCTGGCATAACTACATATCTATCTGCAAAAAAATGAAACAAGACCCATACCTCACACCATGCACAAAAACTAACTCAAAATGGATCAAAGAGCTAAATATAAAATCTAAAGCAATAAAGATCATAGAAGAAAAAATATGGACAATGCTACAAGCCCTAATACATGGCATAAACAGAAAACAAACCATAAGTAAAAATGCACAAACACCAGAAAAGAAACTAGATAACTGGTAGTGCCTAAAAATCAAACACTTATACTCATCAAAAGACTTCACCAAAAGAGCAAGAAGACAACCTACAGACTGGGAAAAAAATTTGGCTACAACAAATCCAATCAGCATCTAATGTCTAAAATCTACAAGATACTGAAAAACCCCAACAACAAAAAGAAAAATAACCCCAATTAAAAAATGGGCAAAGGACATGAACAGGCACATCACCAAAGAAGACATTCAGGCGGCTAACAGACACATGAGGAAATACTCACGATTATTAGCCATTAGAGAAATGCAAATCAAAACTACAATGAGATATCATCTCACCCCAA
>NW_004444300.1:314371-328927 GCF_000243295.1 Trichechus manatus latirostris | reverse complement strand
CAGAAAGGGCCACATAAACCAGAGACTTCATCAGCCTGAGACCAGAAGAACTAGATGGTGCCCAACTACCACCAATGACACCCTGACAGGGAACACAACAGAGTCCCTGATGGAGCAGGAGAAAAGTGGTATGCAGAACTCAAATTCTTATAAAAAGACCAGACTTAATGGTTTGACTGAGACTGGAGGAACCGTGGAAGACATGGCCCCCAGACTCTCTGTTAGCCCAAAATTAAAACCATTCCTGAGGCCAATTCTTCAGACAAAGATTAAACTGGACTTTGGGACATAAAATGATACTCATGAAGCGTGTGCTTCTTAGCTCAAGTAGATTCTTGTGTCCATTCAACCAGCTCCTGTCCAGAGGTGAGATAAGAAGGCAGAGAGGATCGGGAGCTGGTTGAATGGACATGAGAAATCTGGGGTGGAAAGGAGGAGTGTGGTGTCACAGTATAGGGAAAGCAACTAAGGTTAGATAACAATGTATGTATAAATGTTTGTATGAGGGATTAACTTGAATTGTAAACTTTCACTTAAAGCACAACAATAAAAAAAAAATTACCACAAACTTGGTGTCTTAAAACAACAGGAATTTATTCTCTCACACTTCTGGAAGCCAGAATTTTGAAATAAGGTGTTTGTAGGACTATGCTTCCTTTTAAGACTCTAGAGGAGAGTACTTCCTTGCTTCTTCCAGTGCCTCATGACTACTAGCATTGTTGGGCTTGTGGCAGCATAACTCTAATCTCTGTCTCCATCTTCAAATAGCCTTCTTCTCTGGGTCTCTGTGTACCTCTTTTTTTTTCTCTTATAAGGACACTCTCAATGCATTTAGGGCCCACTCTAATCCACTATGATCTTACCTAAATTACATCTACAGTGACCCTGTTTCCAAATGAGACCACATTCTGAGGTTCCGAGTGGACTTCAGTTTTTTTGGGAACATTTTTCAACCCACCGTACCTTTTATGCCTAATTTGCTGAGAGACTTATTGTGAGTAAGTATTGGATTTTATAAAATTCTTTTTCTGTACCTATCAGGATGTTTGCATGATTTTTATTCCTCGTATCCTTAACATTGTAAATTTCACTGACTGATTTCCAAATGTTAAAGTAACCTTGCATCCCAGATAAAACCAAATTATCATGATGTATCACCCTCCTTATATGTTGCCATATTTGGTTTGTTATTTATTTATTTTTTAGATTTTTGTATCTGTTTTCAAGAGAAAAATTGGCTTGCAATTTTTATTTTTTACAATGTTCCTTTTTTAAAAAAAAATATTCTGGTTATTGGAAGGAAAAGATTAGTGACTGGTCTATAACTCAACCTCTGTTTCATGGTAATCCAGAGAGAGAGAGAAGGAGAATAACAGGAAGGAATGACCTAGTCAAATCTCCATGAAAGCATGCAAATTGGACCTCCTCCTAATAGTATTTATGAAAAGATAGGTAATGGAGAGTTCTTATCTATGGGATGTTGTTAGTAGGATATACATGGCTATCCTCGTTTGCTCATGGTAAATGAACCCAGAGTTTATGCTATATGAGACACAACCTACAGGAAAATATCAATGTCTGTTCTGTAATACTAGAGTATAAAAATGGAGGGATTTTACAATCAAATAGCTCCCTTTTTGTAAGTGATATCCTTCATGCATCATTAGAGCCCTCATGTTACATCTGAACCAGAGAGCATCCTAATGCAAGAAGGAAGGATCTGGTGGTCTTAGAATAACATAATTAGTTTCCTAACAGAATTATGTTAGCATTCTTAGGCTTCTGCTTTACTTGTGTGCTGCAGTAACATGCATCCTTTAAATTATAAAAGTATGAACTAAGAACTCTGATTCTTGTATTTGATTTGACACTTAGACTATTTTTTAAAGCATTTTTCTGTCAAATTTTATTTTTTTAAAATGTATGACATTAGCATTACAATTCAAGAATCTAATCTAAATATTATACACTTGACACCTGAGTATGGAGTGAAAAAAGTTTTCCAAAATAACCATCAAATATATTATCTCAAAATACCCAACTAATGAAGCACTTTTGCAGGTCTTTTGTTGAATGGAATCATAAACAAAAAAGTGAAGATTTATTGCTATGAACACAAATCTGTAGTACAATAGTTTGAATCCTGGTACTAAGCATAATCAGTCCAATCAAGTTAAGAAGTTGAACATACAACAAGAAATGTGTGCGTGTGTGTGCGTGTGAAAGTCTACAAGTCAACTAACTCAAGAGCAACTGAGATCTCTAACTTGTTCAGTAAAGAACAGACACTATGTTAAATCTTCATTTTTTTAATAAAGCTATTAAAAACTAAAATTCCAGCATTTTGGAAACCAGATAAAATTTTAAAAAATCATTGAAAGAAATTAAATTGATGTTCAAAAACCATTTATAGCTCAATTTTAGTATGAGGGATACAAAACAAAACAAAAAACATCGTTCTTGAGTATCACAGATGAAAACAAAATGAATTATCATTGAAATCAGTTATGTTTCACAATTGAGGTATAAAATCTATACAGACATTTGATGCTATACTGTAACAAATTGTACTTTTGTAGTTCTGATTTAATTTCCTTTAAACCATGTTTAAAATAGTTTTTATTGTTCAAAATGTCACTCTCATGATAGTGAATCTGGTTTCAGTGCTTTTTCATGTATTTTTATATCAATATTTAATATACCGGTTACCAGTTCCAGTCTTAGAAATCTCTTCATTCTGACAGCATCTTCAGCAGAAAATACTGTTGTACAAGCAAATCATAAAAAATACACTCTCCAGAAAGCATACTTGTTGATTATTTCACTGTCTGATATGTTTTGTAGTGATTCTCCACGAACGACTCTTTCAGTCTTGTAAGCGTCAGTGTGTACAGTCTCAATACCAAAAAACCCAAAACCCAAAAGAAACCTGTTGCAGTCGAGTTGATTCCAACTCATAGCAACCCTACAGGACAGAGTAGAACTGCCCCATAGGGTTTCCAAGGAGCGGCTGGTAGATTCAAACTGCAGACCTTTTGTTAACAGTCGTAGCTCTTAACCACTGCACCACCAAGGCTAGTTTTATGTCCTTTGGCAGGAAAAGTGATTTACAGCTCGTAATAAGTGTCATAGAGTAAACATCCGTACTCTGATTAATGGTAAACTGAGAGATTCATTGAAAGAAAAGAGGTAGCTCGAGCTGGGAATAAACCAAACTCCACACGGTGAAATTCAAGAATTCAAAATGGCAACTCAGTAGTGCCGTTTTATAGAACAATGAATATGACACGTTAGTTGATTGGTTATTTTCAAACTTAGATCAGTCAGTGAAAGACATTAGTTGATTGGTACTCACAGGCTTAGCTCATCGAAAGGCGTTACTCGATTAGTAGTCGATCATTTTATGGCAGGGCTTCCCGTGCCCTGTGCCCGGTTCTGTAAGGTGATTGGCTTAAAAGGGTATACGTCTGTTTCTTAGACTGGATACAGTGTAGCAATTACACGGATATGTGACGGGAAGGGGTAGCAGTGTAGTTATGTCATCATTACTGGACATTCCTCCCTTAGAATGGGAGGTGGCTGCCTCTAGGGTGAAAACGGAACTGGAAAGAGGGAATCGCATCCAATCCTCAAATTGACCATTTCAGATCATATCAGGTACCTCAGATTTTTCTTTAATTCCCTTACACAAAATCTAGAGGAGTCTAAGTTTTGATGTCTGATGAACTTTAAATCCTGAACAGCAGGAAAATACCTTTCCTTTTTTGCTACTTAAGAAAGTGGCAGAAATGTATGCTGAAGTAGTGCAGTCAATTCTTATTTTTCTGCAAATCTGGTCTCAATATTTCTGGAAGGGTGACATTTCAAAGTAGTCACTGCTGGGACCAACTTCTATTGCAGTCTCTAGTGCTGGACGCCTGACTATTCTCTTTCATGGCTTTATCCAGGCACTGATTACTGTTCACTTGCTATAGGGTTAATTGTATTGAGTCATACTCCCAAAGTTGTTTCCCTTTTAGATGGCGACATTTGAGCATTATGATTGGGTCATTAAATTTGGAAACATCCAAACAAAGGTCATATGTTCTAATTTCTTTGTTGGCAGTACCAAAAACCAAACCAAACCCGTTGCTGTCAAGTTGATTCTGACTCATCGCGACCTTATAGGACAGGGTAGAACTGCCCTATACGGTTTCCAAGGAGCAGCTGGTGGACTCGGACTGCTGACCTTTTGGTTAGCAGCGAAACACTTAACCACTGTTGGCAGGAGAGATCCTTTATTCGATCTCATATGTAAGAACTGCATATTTTTATATATTTCTAAAGGAGTTTATTTACGAATGCTTTTTTCCCTTAAATGTTTAGAAGAATTCAGTAGTGGAACCATTTAGGTCTTTCCCTCTTTACCATGAAGAGACAGGGTTATTGCTTCATAAAGGATGATGTAGTGAAGAGTTACCTATAACTAGAGATCCACTGAGGCACTGCTTGGTGGTTCCATGATTGATGACAACTGTAAAAGGGCAATTGTGGCAAAAATAGACTGGCAATAGCATTTTAGTCAGGGAATCTTCCTGCTCACAGTTAAACTGTATCTCCTCACTGGCAAGTATCCTAGACCAGAAATAGTGACAGAGGATGAGGGGAATTTAGAATGGATAGTAGAGGAGGAGATGACAAATATCAATCGGGAGCAACAGTGCTGTTATAGCTTGTCCCACTACTTCCTGTTCCAAATCTTTTATGAAATAGTGAACAGTCACCACTTTAAGGAATCTGTTACAGGATAAAGTGAAATTATGTGAGGTCTAAATGACTTTAGAAGTGGAATATACCTCAGCATTTATTATTTCCAAATAAGGAGATGGTTCTCTATTGCCGGCACGTCAAAGTCTACCTGAAAACTTGTCTCTTGCTTCCTAATTATACGGTATTCTTTTTGGGGCAGGCTTGACATGCCAAGGAGTTAATGTGCCCTCTAAAAATGAAGAAATACTCCAGCTTCTTTGCCCTTCAATTGGGACAATTCTAAATCACAGAATCTATCCCAAAGGGTCACAGTAGGCTTGCATCTCAGTTATATTGATCGATATAAGCATCCTTCCTTTGTCTGTCTCACTTCCCCACTCCCTTACTGATGCTTTCCAAAGCCAATTTCCAAATAAAGTACCTGAAATAAAATTTTGTTCTTGTGTCTTCTTCTGACAGAACTTAACCTGAGTAAGTAGAGCTACTAGGTCTACATCTGTAACTATTCAATGTGATGATCCATGACATTCACCAACGCAGGTTTGTAGTGTATTTGAAAACCTTATGGGAAGCAAAAAGGATACCATTATTTCCTTTCTTATTGCCAAAATAATCATAATTGCAATCATAATGTCTTATTTAGGAGACATTGCTGCTGTCTAATAAAATAACCCTTATCATGATGGATTCATATTTCCCACAGTGGTAAAGGTAATGAGTAAATGTCCTAAAGAACTAATAGAAATGAGTTTAAGAAAATAAATGATACATTCGGTTATGGCCATGTTGTTACTGCAATAGCACAGATTGGAGCCGTCTGCTGCAATAGCCAATTCTGAGGTGAGCAGCAAGCATTTTATTATATATCGATATATAGGAGACAGAGCAGAATAGATTCCCCAAAAAACCTGTCTCCTTGAACTGGAGACTGACCGAAGGCTTTATTTGGACAGGATTATGAGTCTTAGAAGTTTGTGGAATGTTAATTCCTCCTTGAGGTGGCGGTGGTGGTCACGTCCCAGACAAGTTAACCTTTTACTGGTATTCTTGAGGGTTATCTGGCACCATCCTTGTTTTCTTGTCACAAGAGAGGTGCTTTGTTTGGTTTTTCATTCCTAGATGATTATCACTTGTTTTTCCACCCTCCAAGGAGGAACACTGGTTAGTCTTAAACTTTTTAAGAGACTGGAACAGGAGTGGAAAAAAAGATCATGAGATAATGTGAGGGTTAGCAATGGGGAGTAATGCAGCCTCTTCCAATCCCCCCTTTTATTGGAAGTTTCTCCGTCTTGGGAAACAGGGCGTCGCTTCTTTTCTGACTACTTCCTGCTGGTTAGGGGCGTCAACTGGGGTGAGAAATCTCCCAGTATCTACTAGAGGCCATAGATGAGGGATAAATTACAGTGGAAATTGGCTGCATCTTGGTGAATTAGATGACGTGTCCCCAGAGCCTGGAAAAGGGGCATCCCAACTTACTGGGGTAAAAATATCTCCAGCCTTAAGGGTGTTTGTAGTTCTTCTTACCAATATTTTCATAAAACAGGGAACACGAACTAGAATAATCACTATTCCTAAGGTTATTAAGGGGGTTAACCAAGATCCCAGGGAAGGAAAAATGCTGGAGAACTAGCTCCATGCATCTTCTTGTCTCGATTTGGGGTCTGTCGATTTAGTTACCTTATAAATGGCATCTAACCTTATTTCAACTTCTCCTGTAGTATTTATCCAAGCACAGCAGTTTTTATTTATTATAGCACATATACCTCCTGACTTGGCCAATAAGAAGTCTAAGGCAATCCTGTAGTCAAGGACCACCTCAACCAGAGAGTTCAAAGAGGATTGTTGATCTTCGAGTGCTCTCTCAGACTCAAGAGCTAATAAAACGAAAACAAAACCCACTGCTGTTCACTCAGTTCTGACTTATAGCACCCTATAGGACAGAGTAGAACTGCCCCATAGAGTTTCCAAGGAACATCTGGTGGATTCAAACTGCCGACCTTTTGGTTAGCAGCTATAGCTCTTTAACAACTACGCCACCAGGGTTTCCAAGAGCTAATAGGTGAAGGGTATCTGATAAATTTGTGATAGCTGTTTCCATGTGGTATACTAATCCTGCGATAACTGTTCTTAAGAACCACCACCGGAACCCAGTCTTCTCTAGGACAGGGTTGTTATTTGTCCCTGTCACCTCCAGGGAGATGGGATCTATGGAGGAGGTATCCTGTCTCTTCTGAGGGACTTTTACAGTCGTTCAGGTGGGTGATGGATAAATATGAGTAGTGAAAGTTAGAAACCCCACAGTGCCTTGCCCAACATAGTGAATTCCAGTCAGGCATTGGATAGCCCACATATAGGGTCATGCCTTTGGGATGGGGTTCTCACTAGTGGGGTAGGCTTTTACCCCACGTAGAAAGGTGTACCCTGATGGGGCACACAAGGACCAATTTCCATGAGAGCTATCTGGATGCTAGTGTTAGTATGGGACAATTGGGGAATGACTATAGATTGATTACATGATGAGAGAAGTTGAAAATCTCAGAAAACTTGTTGGGCTACCTTTGTCCGGGGATCTTGTGATTTAATTTCACATTTGTGCCCTGAATTATGGTTATAGAGCTCGGTGAGAGAGAAACAGGGTATAGAAAATGTGTATTGAACCAACCTTGCTTGTATCAGAACTTCTGGGGCACTATGGGTTAGGATGCAGTTGGGTATATCTTTGTTATAGTCGAAAACTGGGGCTGCTAAATGACTTAAGGGAGCTCCTGATTGGGAGAGGTGATGGCACACCCAGCAGTTTCTAAGGTTCCCTCCCATAGCCACTGCTTGGGATGTGGTGACTAAGCTGTTGGATGACCAGTCCCATCCATCTGGAAGATGAGCAGGTTCTTGATACCTCACAACAACAACCTGGATTCCCTCTCCCCTGCTGATCTCGGCATCCTGGAGTGACCCCTTTTTATACTTTACACAATAGTGTGTTCCAGTGTCAGACAAGGTTGTATCTGAAACTGTGAAAAGTCCCTATTGTGTGACTGAGTGGTATCAGCCGTAAGTGGCTGGAGCCAGAGGTCCTGAAGTCCCAAACAGTTATTTGTCCTCTTTCGAGCTCTTCTATGATCCACTTAACTGCACCTACTGGAGTTAAGGATGATGCTACACAGGGGAAGGTTAAAGTATGTCTGACCTTTAGGGTTAGAGTTCCCTTGGCTTGTAGGACCACTGGAGAAGTAAAAAAAAAACAAAAAACAGGGTTAGAATAATTATTCTGTGAGTTTCTTGAACTAGTATTTCAGATCTCGAATTGGAGTGCAGGAATATGGTTGTTCTTTGATTTCTCTTCCTTTGGGTGGAGGTGTTTTCACCCTCCAGTGGTGCACCCACGTGGCTACTCCTGCTAATTTCAGAGACAAGTTGGTGGTCAGGAAAACTTCAAAAGGTCTTTCCCACTTTGGGGCCAGCTGATCTTCTGTGTGTTGGTTTCTCCAGGTTTTCATTATGACCCGATCTCCCAGCTGGAACCTATGAAGGGAAATGTCAGAAGGAGAAGACATACAGGAAGAAGCATATGGATTAACAATGTTCACGACAGTTCCCAGTAAGCAGACCCAGTATCTTCTCCACGTCGGTCATTACTGAGGTGGGGAAAGTCGACTTTTTCAGGAATGATCTCCCATATATTAATACATCAGGGCTTAATTTGAGCCTGCTTCGAGGGCTACCTGGATTCTGAGCAGGGCAATGGGCAAAACTTGTATCCAAGTGGAGCTTGTCCCCTGGCAAATTTTCGCCAAGGTCTTCTTCAGAATATGATTCATCTTTTCAGTTTTTCCAGTTGATTGTGGTCTCCAAGCTGAGTGTAACTTCCAATGTATATCTAAAGTCTTACTGACTTCTTGTGTAATTGTTGCCATTAAGGCTCCCCAATTATCACTTTGGACTGAGATTGGTAGACCAAAACAAGGTATGATTTCTTTGAGTAACGCCTTGGTCACTTCTCGGACTTGTTCAGTTCGACAAGGGAAAACCTCTACCCACCCTGAGTAGGTGTCTACGAAAACCAGCAGATACCTAAAATTCCTGGGTATCTGGGGCATCACTGTGAAATCCACTTGCCAGTCTTCTCCCATGTTTGTTCCCTGGTGTTGGACTCCTGGTTCCGCTGGGTGGGGCACAGTCTTTGGGTTGTTTCTTGCAAATAGGTGCCACCTCTTTTTAACATCCCAGATGGTTTTTAGGAGATTTGCCCCGGTGACCAGCTGTTGGATCCACTTGATGCTGGCATCTCTCCTGTAGTGAGTCCCTTCATGTAGAGCTGATACTATACCATATACTTGGGCCTCTGGTAACAGTACTTTCCCTTCAGAGTTCATCAGCCATTTAGAATAAGAGGTGAGGTGATAGCCCCATTCTTTAGCCCTATCTAGGTCCTGGGTGGTATAGATGGGTGTGGGAAGGTCAGCAAGGTCCAGATGAGGGATCAAGGCCATCTATATTCCCATCCCATCTCCTCGCATTGCAGCCTTCTTTGCTTCTGCATCCGCTTTTCAGTTCCCTATTGCCTTGGGAGATTGTCTCTTCTGGTGTCCGGGACAATATACCACTGCCACCTGAAGGGGATCATTAAATGCCCTCAGGGGTTCCAGCATTTCTGGTACATATTTTATTTCTTTGTTGGCAGATTGCAGGAGTCCCCTCTCTTTCCACAAGGCACCGTGTGAATGAAGGACAAGATGGGCATATTTACAGTCAGTATACACAGTTACATGTCTTCCTGCTCCTAGTTGCAGGGCTCACCCAAGGGCTATGAGTTCAGCCTTTTGAGCCAAAGTGCTGGCAGGAAGTGGAGCTGCCTCTAAGACCTCAGTTTGTGTTACCACTGCATATCCTGCTTTGCAATGTCCTTCATATAGAAAACTGCTGCCATCTGTATACATCTCTAATTCCAAGTCATTCAAAGGGATATCCAAGAGATCTGGTCTGCTAGAATAAACTTCTTTGATTATCTCCAAGAAATCATGTATAGGAGCATCTTCCAAGATGGGCAGTAGGGTGGTGGGGTTAAGGGAAGAGAAGGCCTTAACGGTTACGTTTGGTTATCTAGCAGGATTGCCTGATATCTTCCCATTTGTCCTGCTGCAAGCCCAAATCCCCTCTTTTGTTCTAAGAGGGGTATAACAGTATGTGGTGTATTGATAGTTACCTTTTGTCCAAGGGTGAACTCTTCTTACAACAGGTCACATGTTGTGGCCCCAGCTCGAAAACAGGGGCCCATCCCTGGGCCATGCTGTCCAACTGTTTGGAAAAATAGGCCACTGGCCGCCTTGCTGGTCCCAAGGTTTGAATTAGTACTCCCACAGCAATTCCCTGTCTTTCATGTACAAATAATTCAAAAAGTTTTTGGAGGTCAGGCAATCCTAGTGCTGGGGCCATCATTAATTTGCACTTAATTTTCTCAAAAGCCTGTTATTCATTGGTCCATAGTAAAGGCTCTTTTTCTTCTCCTTTTAGGGCCTCACATAGGGGTTTTGCCATAAGTCCAAACCCTGATATCCAGATCTGGCAAAATCCAGCCATCCCAAGGAAACCCCTGAGTTGCTGCCTAGAGGTGGGAGGTGCTGCCCATGTGATAGCTTCTCACTGGCCCTAGAGGAGACCCTGTGACCCCTGTGATATTTGAAATCACAGATATTTTACTTGTTGTTGGAAAATCTGGGCCTTTTTCTTGGATACTCGATACCCACACTCGGCCAAGTGATTCAAAACCAATATGGTAGTTTGGTTAGAGTCTTCTTTAGTCTCACTTTCCAGTAGGATGTCATCCACGTATTGTAAGATGAGACCTCTCTCTAGCCTCAGTGCCCTCAAGTCCTTGGCTAATATCTCCCAAAAAATAGCGGGGGAATATTTGAATCCCTAGACCAGAGCCTGGCATATGAGATGTCTCTTAGTCCCTGTCTTAATATCAGTCCATTCAAAGGCAGATAGAAGCTGAGACTCAGGGTGCAGAGGAATGCAAAAGAAGGCATCTTTCAAATCCAACACTGAAAACCAGCCACGTTGGCTAGATATAGTAACCAAGAGGGTATATGGGTTGAGCACAACCAGATGAATATCCTCTACTATTTGGTTAATTTTCCTCAGATCTTGAACAAACCGATACACCCTTGTCCCTGGTTTCAAAACTGGTAGGATAGGGATGTTATAGGAAGATTGGAAAAATTTTAAAAGTTCAATTTCTATTTATCAGTACACCAGTGGTGCAATTCCTTATAAGGCTTCTTTACGGAGGGGATATTGCCTTTGGTTTATAATAGGTTCTCTGGGTTTCAAGGTTATTTTAACCCGTGCAGCTGACTTAGCTCACCTAGGCCTTTCTGATGCCCAGACCTCCAGATTCACCTTTTGTTGAATACAGAAATGAATGTCACTAGGCGTCACTATTTCTTCTCATAACAGTGCCAAATGCAAGGCATATGCATTTTCAGGTGGGATCTGTGCCAGTACTGGGGATGGTTTGAAAGTGATTTAGGCCCCGAGTTTTGACAGGAGGTTCCTCCCAAGAAGGTGACCAGGCATACTTTTATATAAAGGAACTCATGGTACAATAATTTCTTTCCAATTTCACAATTTACTGGTTGGACAAAAGGTTGGGTGGCAAGCTTCCCTGAGACTCCCACAACCAGAGCAATGTGCAGACTACAGAGAGATTTGGCAGTGTTCAAAACCAAAAAAGTGACTCCCGTATCCACAATAAAGTCAATAAGGCGCCCTCCCACCTTTAGGGTCACCAGAGGCTCATGGTGGGAGATAATCAATGAAGGTTCTAGCCCCGGGCCCTTTCATTCTGAATCATCTCCCTGCGGAGGTCCCTCCTGTTAGGCTTGGAGGGTTGTGGGTCGTGGCTGTCTTTCTCTGGCTTCTGGACATTCTTGTTTCCAGTGTCCATGTTTTTTACAGTAAGCACACTGGTCAGGTCCCAGGGGTGGCCCCATCCCATGCCCTGTAATTGTCCTTCCTCTGCCCCCCTATTTTTCCCCTGGACCTGGAGGGGCTAGGGCAGCTGCCAGCAAGGCCACTTTTTGCTTTTCCTTTTGCTCTGCCACCTGATCTCTATGGAGGAAGACTTAAAAAGCAATTTTGTGTAATTGTCTTAATGGCATCCCGAGCTCTCCCTCTAGCTTTTGCAACTTCTTCTGAATATTGGGAGTGCTTTGGGAAATTAAAGACCTATTCAGAAGCCACGATTTGTTAGGGTCCTCAGGATTTATATCGGTGTATTGGCAGAATGCATCTGTCACTCTCTCTAAGAAAGTGGATGTGTCTTCCTTTTCCCCTTGAATGACTTCCCTAACTTTTTGTAAGCTTTTGGGCTTAGGGGCCCCATTCTTCAGTCCAGTAATCAAACAATCCCTGTATAGTCGATGTCTATTCACCCCCTCCTCTCGGTTATGATCCCAACCCGGGTTTCGTGTTGGAATGGCCTCCATCCCTAAAGGTCGGGTTGATGGGCTTAGGTTATGAAGCCTATTGGCCTCTTTTTGAGCCTGTCCTAACACCATGCAGCACTCCTCTGAAGTCAATAAAGTAGTTAAAAGGGTTTGTATGTCTTCCCAGGTAGGATAATGAGTAGAGAAAATAGAGAGGAACAATTCTGCCATTCTATTTGGGTCACTCCAGTATGGGGGGTTGTGATTTTTCCAGTTATACAAATCGGAAGTAGAGAATGGAGTGTGTACTAGCATTGTTCCTTGAAGTCGCCCCTCTGGGTCCATTCCAGCTGGGATCTCTCTTAAGGGAAATTGCCCTGCCCGAACCCCAACAGCACCCTCACCAAAAACAGTACCCTGATGGGCGTAGGGTGGGAGAGACCATACCCAATGAAGTCAGACTCTTACTTCCCAATTCCCTTGCTTCATCAGTTTCTCCCAAGCTGGCCAAACTAGAATCAGGCCTGGCCCTTCTGGTGGGAGATTCTGCCATCATTCCTTGACCCAACCTGTCAGCTTCTACTGCACCTTCCTTATATGAGGGAGGGGGAACCGAAGCAGTTATTGGGGCTAATCCTTCCAAGAGGGGATCCTCCAGTGAGGATTCAGGAAGCACTTTTTCCTTCGGCTTTCTGCGGAAAAGAACCTGGTTAGAGAGATTCAAAGTTTTATAGACATGAAAGCTTGAACATAGGGAACTTCATCCCAGTTTTTTTCCCTTCTACAAAACAAGTCAAGCTGTAAAACTGTGTTGTAAGCCAAAGATCCGTATTGGAGCCAATGTTCCTGGTCCCCCAGCTGGTATTGGGGCCATACATTGTTACATAAGCATATCATTTTTTTCCTTGTCATAGGCTCATAGTTATACCTTTTCCAATTTGCTAGAATGCAGCCCAGAGGAGATTTGGCTGGGATACATGGGTTTCCTCCCATAATGGGTGTTTTTCTTGAGTGCGCTTTTTCCACTAATGGGTGAGTCCCTTTTTTCTGAGCACAATCGTGATTTATTATACGATCTACATGAAAAATCCACCTCCTTTCTAATTATGCTCAGTTTGGTCAGAATTCCTATTCTAGGCCCCCAACCTCCTTGGAGACATTTTTATTAGAACTAAAAAAAAAAAAAACTGGTCCAAAAATATCTTCGAATTTGGTGATAGGTTTTATACAGGTAAGGGTTAATGCGACAATGACACAAGAACACTGGGACTTCACAAGGACAAGTAGACATAAATAACAGTAAACCAAAACCAAATGTGATTTCATCTCAACCTCTCAGACGCTCTTCGAGGGAAGCATGCACTACATACTACACACAAACAAACCCTGAAAGAGTGATGGAGGTGATTTTGGCAACCTGAACCTCCCAGACAATCCCAGGAGCATTCACACACCCTAAAACCAAGATTCTAGAGTCACCAAGAGCGATCCTACTCGTAAGATCGGTCATCCGAGGAACCACCCGCCTCAGAAACCAAGGCTCAGGCCTTCCTCCGGAAACCTCAAGTCTGCCCTATCTGCCCCAGCCCTGAGCGCAACAAGGAAAGGACTTTCGGATTCACCTTGGGAACCCTTCTATGCTGATTTTGCTTTCTTTCACCCACCTCTTTTGGTGTGGTTGGGGACCGGTGGTGCTGTGACAGACCCAGGTCTCTCCAATAGTCTCCCCAGAGGAGAGCTGTTGATCAGTCCCAGGCTCTGCCCCGGGGCTGCTGTGTCTCAAGCAGCTGGAACTCCCCATATGGGCCACCAAATTTGTTATCGCAATAGCGTGGATTGGAGCCATCTGCAGCAATAGCCAATTTTGAGACGGGATGAGGTGAGCAGCATGAGTTTTGTTATATATTGATATATAGGAGACAGAGGGGAATAGATTCCTCAAAAAACCCATCTCTTTGAAAGGTAGACTGGCTGAAGGCTTTATTGGGACAGGATTATGAGTCTTAGAAGTTTGTGGAATGTTAGTTCCTCCTGGGGTGGCCACGGTGGTCAAGTCCCAGATGAGTTAACATTTTACTGGTATTCTTGAGGGTTATCTGGCACCATCCTTGTTTTCTTGTCACAAAATGGGAGCTTTGTTAGGTTTTTCATTCCTAGATCATTATCACTTGTTTTTCCACCCTCCAAGGAGAAACATCAGTTAATCTGAAACTTTTTACAGAGACTGGAACGGGAGGAGAGAAAAAGATCATGAGATAATGTGAGGGTTAGCAATGGGGAGTAATGCAGCCTCTTCCAATGTTAGATGTGGGACGTTTAAGTGGAGCTGTCTAACAGGCAGATGGATGTATAGTTTTAGAGCTCCAAAGACAGATGT
>NW_004444300.1:308350-310753 GCF_000243295.1 Trichechus manatus latirostris | reverse complement strand
TATCCATCTGCAAAATACTGAAACAAGACCCATACCTCATACCATGCACAAAAACTAACTCAAAATGGATCAAAGACTTAAATATAAAATCAAAAACAGTAAAGATCATGGAAGAAAAAATAGGGACAACAATAGGAGCCCTAATAAATGGCATAAACACAATACGAACCATAAGTAACAATGCACAAGCACCAGAAGAGAGACTCGATAAATGGGAGTTCCTAAAAATCAAACACTTATGCTCATCAAAAGACTTCACTAAAAGAGTAAAAAGAAAACCTACAAATTGGGAAAAAATATTTGGATACGACAAATCTGATCAGCATCTAATCTCTAAAATCTACAAGATACTACAAAACCTCAACAACAAAAAGACAACTCAATTAAAAAATGGGCAAAGGATATGAATAGGCTCTTCACCAAAGAAGATATTCAGGTGGCTAACAGACATATGAAGAAATGCTTATGATGATTAGCCATTAGAGAAGTTCAGATCAAAACTACAATGACATATTTCACCCCAACAAGGCTAGCCTTAATCCAAAAAACACAAAATATTAAATTCTGGAGAGGTTGTGGAGAGACTGGAACACTTATACACTGTTGGTGGGAGTGTAAAATGGTACAACCACTTTGGAAATCGATTTGGCACTTCCTTAATATCTAGAAATAGAAGTAACATATGATCCAGCTATCCCACTCCTTGGAATATATCCTAGAGAAATAAGAGCCGTCACACAAATAGATATATGCACACCCATGTTCATTGCAACACTGTTCACAATCGCAAAAAGATGGAAACATCCTAGGTGCCCATCAACGGACAAATGGATAAACAAATTATGGTATGTCCACACAACAGAATACTACTCAACGATAAAGAACAATGATGAAGCTGTGAAACATCGTATAACATTGTGGAAGCTGGAACTTATTATGCTGAGTGAATTTAGTCAGTCACAGAAGGACAAATACTGTATAAGACCACTCTTATAAGGACTCAAGAAAAGGTTTAAACACAGAAGAAAACATTCTTTGATGGTTACATGGGTGGGGAGGCAGGGTGAGGGTTATTTACTAACTAGATAGTAGATAAGAATCATCTTAGGTGAAAGCAAGGACAGCACACACTAAGGGGAAGTCAGCACAACTGGACTAAACCAAAGCTAAAAGTTTCCTGAATACAATCAAATACTTTGAGAGACAGAGTAGCAGGGATAGGGGTCTGGGGACCATGCTTTCAGGGGACATCTCGGACAATTGGCATAACAGAGCTTATTAAGAAAATGTTCTGCATCCTACTTTGGTGAGTGGAGTCTGGGGTCTTAAAAGCTTGCAAGCAACCATCTAAGATGTGTCAGTTGGTCCCAACCACCTGGAGGAAAGGAGAATGAAGAACACCAAAGACACAAGGAAAGTATTAGTCCGAGAGACAGAATGGTCCCCATAAACCAGAGACTTCATCAGCCTGAGACCAGAAGAACTAGATGGTGCCTGGCTGCCATCAAGGACTGCCCTGACAGGGAACACAACAATGAGTCCCTGATGGAGCAGCAGAAAGATAGGATGCAGAACTCAAATTCTAGTAAGAAGACCAGACTTAATGGTCTGACTGAGACTGGAGGTACCCCAGAAAGTACGGTCCCTGGATTTTCTCTCAGCCCAGAACTAAAACAATTTCCATGGCCAACTCTTCAGACAGGGATTGGACTGGACAGTGGGACATAAAGTGATACTCATGAAGAGTGTGCCTCTTATTCAAGTATATAAAAGAGACCAAAGCGGCAGCTTCTGTCCAGAGGTGAGATGGGAAGGCAGAGAGGTTTAGGAGCAGGTTGAATGGACATGGGGAATCAGGGGCGGAAAGGAGGAGTGTGCTGTCACAGAATGGGGTGAACAATTAGGGTCACATAACTATGTATGTATAAAATTTTGTATGGGAGACTAACTTGAAATGTAAACTTCATTTAAACTACAACAGTACAAAAAAAGGTCATGGAAGCTCTATAGACACATCCAAACTCCCTGGGGTAGTGAATTTCTGGGTGGAGCGCTGTGGGGACCATGGTCTCAGGGAACATCTAGCTCAATTGGTATAACACAGTTTATAAAGACAATGTTCTGGTGAGTAGCGTCCGAGGTCTTAAAAGCCTGTGAGCAATCATCTAAGATACTCCACTGGTCTCATCCCTTCGGGAGCAAGGGAGAATGAAGAGAACAGGATACAAGGAAAAGATTAGTCCAAAGCACTAATGCACCACAGCTACCAAGGCATCCACCAGACTTAGTCCAGTACAGCTAGATGGTTCCCGGCTACCACCACTGACTGCTCTGACCTAGATCACAACAGAGGGTTCTGGACAGAGCTGAAGAAGGATGTAGAACAAAATTCTAACTCACACA
>NW_004444300.1:301241-308250 GCF_000243295.1 Trichechus manatus latirostris | reverse complement strand
AAGTTACCACTTATCTATTGTCTATTTAGTATTCTCCCCCAACCTCCCATCCCTCATAACCATGAAAGATTGTTTCTTTTCATGTAAACCTTTTCATGAATTTTTACAGTAGTAGTCTCATACAATGTTTGTCCTTTTGTGATTGACTTATTTCACTAAGCATAATGTCATCCAGTTTTATCCATGTTATGAGATGCTTTACAGATTCATCATCATTCTTTATCATTGCATAATACTGCACTGTGTGTATGTACCATAGTTTATCCATTCATCTATTGATGGGCATCTAGGTTGTTTCTATCTTTTTGCTATTGTGAACAATGCTTCAATGAACATGGGCGTGCATATGTCTATCCATGTGACGGCTCTTATTTCTCTAGGATATATTCCTAGGAGTGGGATTGCTCGATCGTATAGTATTTCTATTTCTAGCTTTCTAAGGAAGTGCCATATCATTTTCCAAAATGTTTGTATATCATTTTGCATTCCCACCAGCAGTGCATAAGAGTTCCGATCTCCCAGCAGCCTCTCCAACATTTGTTATTTCCAATTTTTTTGATTCATGCCAGTAATGCCAGGGTGAGATGGTATCTCATTTTGTTTTATTTGCATTTCTCTAATGGCTAGTGGTCGCGAGCATTTCTTCACGTGTCGTTTGCCGCTTGAATGTCTTCTTTAGTGAAGTGTCTGTTCATTTCCTTTGCCCATTTTTTTAATTGGATTATTTGTTTTTTTGTTGTAGAGGTGTTAGATTTTCTTGTAGAATTTTAGAGATTAGACCTTTGTCTGACTTGTAATGTCCACAAATTTTTTCCCAGTCTGTAGGCTCTCTTTTACTCTTTTGGTGAAGTCTTTTGATGAGTATAAGTGTTTAATTTTTAGACTATCCCAGTTATCTAGCTTATCTTCTGGAGTTTGTGTGTTGTTGGTTATTGTTTGTATCCTGCTAATGCCATGTACTAGGGCCTCTATGTTGATCTTATTTTTTAATCTATGAATTTTATAGTTTTTGGCTTTATATTTAAGTCTTTGATCCTTTTTGAGTTAGTTTTTGTATATGGTGTAAGGTATGGGTCCTGTTTCACTTTTTTTGCAGATGGACATCCAGTTTTGCCAGCACCGTTTGTCAAAAAGACTATCTTTTCCCCCCATTTGATGGACTTTGGGCCCTTGTCGAAAGTAAGGTTTCCATAGGTGGATAGATTTACATCTGGGTTCTCAATCTTCTTCTTCTTCAATAGTGCTTTACTTATCCGGGGCCTCTTCCTTTTCCATATAAAGTTAATGAGTAGTTTTTCCATATCTTTAAAGAATGTTGTTGGTATTTGGATCTGGATTGCATTGTATTTGTAGATTGCTTTGGGTTACAGTTGTCATTTTCACAATGTTGAGTCTAGCTATCCAGGAACATGGTAAGTTTTTCCATTTTTGTAGATCTCTTTTGGTTTCTTGCAGTAGTGTTTTGTAGTTTTCTTTGTGGAGGTCTTTTACACCTCTGGTTAGATTTATTTCTAGTACTTTTTTTTTAAGGGCTATTATAAATGGTATTGTTTTTCTGATTTCCTTTTCATTGTTCTCTTTATTGGTGCATGTGAATCCAACTGATTTTTGTATGTTTATCTTATATCTTGCTACACTGCTGAATCTTTCTATTAGTTCCAGTAGTTTCCTTGTTGAGTCTTTAGGGTTTTGTATATATACTATCATATCATCCACAGATAGAGGCAGTTTAACTTCTTCATTACCAATTTGTATGTCCTTTATTTCTTTTTCTTGCCTTATTGCTTTAGCTAGGCCTTCCATCACAGTGTTAAATAGGAGTGGTGATAAAGGGCATCCCTGTCTTGTTCATGTTCTCAAGGGGAATGTTTTCAGCCTCTCTCCATTAAGAATGATGTTGGCTGTTCGTTTTGCATAGATGCCCTTTATTAAGAACATTGCCTTTTTTAAACTTCACAAAAATGCTGAGATATATACTGTTTTATTAGATTCATTTTATACATGAGACTAATTGAAACTAAGACTCAGAAAGATCAGTGTCAGAGCCTGGACTTGTATCCAGAGATGTAGAAAACCATAACCCTTGCTTCTAACCCGTGCATTGTGCTCTTTAAGGCCACTTCCTTCAAATATACCATTTTGGCCATTCCCTTTTCCTTTTCTCACCAACAGAAATACCATTTGTTCATGTAGTGGGCTGAAATTTTGCAATTTTATGAGAAAGTAGCCCTATCTCAGCCCAAGGGCATGATACGTGATTTTTCTAAACCTGTTAGTAAAATACCATGTCCTTGGATATGGGTTGGTCTAAAATGGGGCATCTGCCACGAAACTGTTAAATGTGAAATAAACCAGTATTGACTGTGGAGAATTCTCCTTCCCAAATGAAATGAAAAAGCTTCACGTGGAGAAAGATGCTTTTCCTGGTTCCTTTTTATTTACATTTAATGATAATGTTCTGCCTAATGATGTAGCAATTATGAGATCCCAAAACCCATATATTAAGAATAATAATGTGAAAAGTTAGAATGATGTAAGACCCAAAGGACATGCTGAACCACAGCAATGGTGTTGCTTTTAATTATCTTGTAAGGTGAGAAAAATAAACTCTAATTTATTTAAGCCATTGCAAACCAGGCTTTCTGTTACTTGCAGCTGAATGCAATCCCAGCATCTCTATGAGAGCAGTCTGCTAATTATGCTCCTGTATTTCTGTCTTCTTTATATCTTTAACTTACACAAGATTACTTTACTTCTGTTCATCCTTAATTGTTGATGTGACTAAGGCTTTGTCCTAAGTATTTTTTTTACTTCAATACGAGTTTACTAATTCTGAGGAGCCGTGGTTGCACACTGGTTAAGCACTTGGCTGCTAACCGAAAGGTCCATGGTTTGAACCCACAAGCTGGTCCTTGGGAGGAAGATGAGGCAGTCTGCTTTTGTAAAGATTAAAGCCTTGGAAACCCTGTGGGGCAGTTCTACTCTGTCCTGTTGGTTGGCTATGAATTAGAATCCACTCAGCAGCAACAGGGTTTTGTTTTTTCTAATTTTTATCAGTATCTAGATGTTGATGACTTATAAATCTGAAGCTTTATATTTGGACTCAGAATAATATATAGAAAACTGTAAGTGGTGTACCCAAGTGTAAGTCCCACTTTCAACTTCAAGTTAATGCTTCAAAGCTGAATTTATCATCTTATAATATACTCAAATGATTTTGTAAATATCATTACCATTCTAGCAAATGCCCAATATAGACACCTATGTGTAGCAATTTTGTCCTTTCTTTACCTTCCATCTCTGGAAGCACAGTTTTCACTCTCAAATATTTTCTCAATTCATTTTCCTCCTCTTAATTTCCATTGTTGTTTTCTTGTTTCCAGTCTACATATTTTCTCATCTTTATAACAGAAAAGGCTTCTGAAAGTGCAGGTGGGGAGGTGGGACCGAGACGGCAGAGTAGTCAGATAGCTTCCTATATCACTCTTACAACAAAGACCAGGAAAAACAAGTGATTTGATTGTATATGAATATCTAGGAGCCCTGAACAAGGCAAAGTTGAGGAATCAGACTGAGTGGTAGGGGGAGAGGGAGATGGTTCTGAAGAAGCGAGTAGTGCCAGACCAGACTTGGCTTCAGCTCTGCAGCCCCAACTGGCTCTGAGGTACACAGTGAAGCTGGCAACAGCTCTGCACATGCACTCGGGAGGCAGTTTCCACATCGAGAGAGATCCGGCAGCAGAGATTCTTCTTGGACACTCCAAACCAGTGAAAAGCAGTTCCCAAGTGGCTAAAGATAAGTACATGTGTTCAGCCTTTCACAGGGATTTAAATTAAAAAAAAGCCCATTTGGGAAAAACCTCTCTCCCTTTTACCTCCTCCCTCCCCGCTCTGCACCGGTCTGGCCTTTGGAAGTCTGAGTCCTCTGGGGCGAAAGTAGATACCAAAAGGCACCCTAACCCATTCTTCGGGTCTTGGAGATGGAACGAATAAGCTACTAGCTCCTCTAAGCCAGGAACTCAGAGTCAGCACAGCTCCTTTGCTAGGCACAGGCATAAGGGTTCTGCAGACTTTGAGTGCCTTCCACCCCGTATAGACTTGTGTGGATCCATCTCAACAGTATAAGCCCTCACTACCACAGTACAACAGGGTAAACACATGAAGTCTAACTTCAACTGTTTCAGCTGTGAAGTGACAGATTTGTGACCCATGACACATCCCTGCCCTTTAAGTAGGCATGTTTACCAGTCTGCACAAGGAGCTTGAGGACTGGTGGCTCCACCTATGCCACCTAGTCACCTGCTACAGGGGTCCAACAATAAGTGGTGCCCCTGAATCTTACAGCCAACAGAGTAGGGTGCTCATAGTCAGGCTGCAGAACTCAACTACCTACTTGCTCTAGGGAATAGGGGCACACTTTCCTTTAAGACACTCATGGGCAGCCATCAGCCACCTGCCTTGCTCAGCTCGTGACCCCTTACTGCAACCAGACACCAGTGCCTACACCAATCACCCATACCTCTCTAAGACTGTAGGTGAGAGCCTGCACCACACACTTGGTGACTGTCTGCCTGGACACCTGAGCTGAACCCATACAGGAAAATTTAATGGACTCCTGTGTGCACATACTTAGTTACAGAACTAACTACCCAGTGACAGGACATTAGAGCTTCAAAGGTGCCAAAAATCAAACTAGAGCACACAAGCAGCCTATTTGGGCGTATCAGAACAAAACAAGAAGCTAGGAAACACAAAACAAATATAAAATAAAATTATAATAACTTATTGATGGCTCCGAGACAACAGTCAATATCATATCACACAGAGAGGCAGCCCATGATGGTGTCAGCAAGCTCCCAAAATAAAGAATTAATAAATTCTCTGGAGGAAGAGAATTTCTTGGAATTACCAGAGGCAGAATACAAAACATTAATATACAGAACTCTTCTAGAAGTTAGAAAGGAAATTCTATAAAATGTAGAAACTTCCAAAGAACATACAAAGTAGAAGTGGAACTTAGAAGAGTTATTCAAGAACATATGACAAATTTAATAGGCTGCAGGAATCCATAGACAGCCATCAGAAATCCAGAAGATTAACAATAAAATTTCAGAATGAGACAACACAATAGAATGTCATAGGAGCAGAATTGAGGCAGTAGAAGTTAGAATTAGCGACACTGAAGTTAAAGCACTTGACACCAACTTATTTGAGGAAAAATCAGATTAAAGAATTAAAGAGAATGAAGAAACTCTAAGAGCTATGTGGGACACTCTCATGAGAAATAACCTACGAGTGTTTGCAGTACCAGAACACGGGGGGATAACAGAAAATACAGATAAAATTGTTGAAGATTTATTGACTGAAAACTTCCTTGATATCATGAAAGATGAGAAGATACCTATCCAAGATGGTCATCGAACCCCACATGACGTAGATCCCAAAAGAAAGTCACCAAGACATATTATAATCAAACTTACCAAAACCAAAGATAAAGAGAGAATTTTAAGAGTGGCTAGGGATAAAAGAAAAGTCATCTACAAAGGAGAGTCAATTAGAATAAGCTCGGACTACTCAGCAGAAACCATGCAGGCAAGAAGGCAATGGGATGACATATGGAAAGCCTTGAAGGAAAACAGCTGCCAGCCAAGAATTATATATCCAGCAAAACTGTCTCTCAAATATGATGGTGAAATTAGGGCATTTCTAGATAAACAGAAGTTAGGAAATTTGCAAAAACCAAACCAAGATTACAAGGAACACTAAAGTGAGTTCTACGGTTAGATAATCAATAACATCAGATCACAATGCAAGACTAGAACACAGGACAGAGCAACCAGATATTGATTCAGATAGGGAAGTCAAAAATACATCAAAGTTAAAACATTGAAAATAGGGAAACAGAGATATCAATATGTAAAAAAGGACAACATTAAAACAAAAAAGAGGGACTAAAAAAATGCAGACATATATTTTTCATGTGGAGGGGAAGTCAAGGCAATATAGAGGAATAAAAGACTAGTATAAACTTAGAAAAATAGGGGTAAATATTAAGGTAACCACAAAGGAATCTAACAATCCTACAAATCAAAATTAAAAAAGTAGAAAAATACAAAGACCCAACAAACACAAAATCTACAACAATGAAAAAGGTGAAAAAAAATACATAAAGTAAACCAACTCAGCACAGAAAATTAAGAGGAACAAAGAAACTGTGAACAACACACAAAAAGAGACATCAGGATGACAGCACTAAACTCATACCTATCAATAATTACGCTGAATGTAAACGGACTTAATGCACCAATAAAGAGAAAGAGAGTGGCAGATTGGATAAAAAACCATGATCCGTCTATATGCTGCCTACAAGAGACGCACCTTAGACTTAAAGACACAAACAGGCTAAAACTCAAAGGAGGGAAAAAATATATATCAAGCAAATAACACTCAAAAAAGAGCAGGAGTGGCAATATTAATCTCTGACAAAATAGACTTTAATGTAAAATCCACCACAAAGGATAAGGAAGGGAACTATATAATGATTAAAGGGTCAATACACCAGGAGGACATAACTATATAAATATTTACACACCCAACATCAGGGCTCCAAAATACATAAAACAAACTCTAACAACACTGAAAAGAGAGGTAGCTGCACAATAGTAGTAGGAGACTTCAACGCGCCACTTTTGGTGAAGGATAGAACATCCAGAAAGAAGCTCAAAGACAAGGAAGAGCTAAATGCTACTATCAACCAACTTGATCTCATAGACATATACCAAACAGCGCACCCAACAGCAGCCAAGGATACTTTCTTTTCCAATGCATATGGAACATTCTCCAAAATAGACTACATATTAGGCCATAAAGCAAGCCTTGACAAAATCCATAGCAGCAAAATATTACAAAGCATCTTTTCTGACCATAAAGCCATAAACGTGGAAATCAACAACACAAAAAGCAAGGAAAAAAATCAAACACATGGAAACTGAACAACACCTTGCTCAAAA
>NW_004444300.1:285461-301141 GCF_000243295.1 Trichechus manatus latirostris | reverse complement strand
GGGTTGACATGTTGTGTGGTTGTTAACCAATGTCATAAAACAATATGTGTAAAAAAAAAAAAAAAAAAAAGGCTTCTGAATTATCTCTCTGTCTCCAATCATACACAAGTCTAACCCATTCTATACTTCAAGATCTGTCTATACAAAGATCAAATATGATCATGTGACTCTCCTACTTAAAGCCTTTGGCGGTTCTTTCAAGGGAAAATTTTTGAAATCTTACTGCACATTCCATATGACTCTGAGAGGAAGAGGTCAGCTATATTTGATTTCAGAGGAATTTCCATAAGTCTTTTAGGGAATAGAGGTACTGAATAGTTTTTGAATAAATTTCATCCTCCATTCCTGATAAAATCTTTTAGTAATATAAGAAGGAGTAAAAACATTTTTTAACATGATGGTTTTAATAGAATTATTAAACCAACATTCAGTATCAGATTATAGATGACACATTAAATTAAGAATACAACAAAGAAATCCTACTAGCACTCTAATACAACAATGTACTATAAATTAGAGAAGAAGATGAAATAAAGCAATAATATTGAAGATATGGTAGTAAATCTACAATCATATGCAAATCATACAAACGTCTACTTGAAAACTTCATTCAATAGAAATTATTAAATCTAATATGAGCATTGTAATAAATATAATAAAGTCAATTGTAATCTTTTAAATTATGATGAAAATATATCACATTTATAAATGAAACTAATATTAAAAGTTGTGCGGAATCTATGGAAAATAATCTTTTCTTATATATTTGTAACTCTAGATAAAAGGAAATATCAAACCATGTTAATAGAAAACAAATCGACACTATGAAAATATCAGCTCTCACTTAACTACTCTATGTAATAACTGCAATGCTCATGAAAAGTCCAGTGGAATTATCTTGGAACATTACAAAGTGATCCAAAAGTCCATTTCAATAAGAAGGGAAATTTTGAAACGGAAATGTAATGCAATGTGAGTTAGAAGAGACAAGGGGATGCTTTCTATAAAATAAATTAGAACATGCCATAAACCTGTAATAATTAAACAATGACTAATATGACAAATATTGAACAGATAAATGGAACAAAACCAGTCAAAATATAATCATACACATATCATTTACTTTATGATAAAGAAGGCATTACAATTATGTAGGAAATAGGTTAATTCAATAAATTTATAGTATTCAATAGTTGTTAAACATGTTGCTCAACATTGGCAGCATAACGTTGTAAATATTCTACCATAAATCTTACAGGAAAGTAAACTCTGGATGATTTGAAGGTAAATGTAAAAGTAAAATTATTAAATTTTAATAAAACATGTATAAATTAATTTTTATGAAACTGAGTTTAACAGGGTATTTCTAAGTTTGCTCTAAATTCAGAAATAGGTTCTTTTTAATATATAAATGTATATTTTTAACAGAATGATTGAACCCAGTGTTGCTGTGGGAAAGCAGTGCCTCTTCTCCACAGCTGATGGGAATGTGGTGATACTTTCATTCCAGAAGGTGATTTGACAATAGAAGTAAAATTTCTTTTAACAGTTTTTGAGATAGAAAACCTGTATTTTGAAATTAATTGTAAGGAAAATGTAAATTGTTAGGAAAAAGCAAAAGAACAATATACATTCGAAAAATGGTTTTACTTATGGGTATTTTTTAATAATGCTAACAAATTGCAAACAAATTAACTGTTCAGGATTAAGGGACTAAATAAGTAACTTAAGTGTATACATTCATACAATGTAGGCTTTAAATATGATTATACAAATCTACATTAACTAGCCTGGAAAGATATTAGTAAGTCAAGGAAACAGGTATAGAGTGTAAGTCTTTTTGGGGAGGGGGGAAATGTCACTTTGCATGAGTAAATGTTTAGGATTTACCAAAAATTTCTGCAGGTAGTGGGATTTTTAATAATTTTTTTTATCTTCAAGGTTATCTACTATATCTTCAGATGTATAGTTTATTAATTTTACAATTTAAAAATAAAATGCATCAGAACTAAAGGAGGAAATAGGAAAATTTATTTAAGAGCCATTTCCAGTACTCATATAAATAATATGGTGATTAACAGCAGTAACACTACAGTCAAACTGTTCGCGTTCCTAGCTCCCCCACTTAGTACTTGTGTGTCCTAGCGTGAGCTACTTAAATGCATGGTGCATCAATTTATTTATCTGTGAAAGACAAATACTAAGAGTTTCTACGTCATATAATTGTTCTGAGTACTGAGTTTAAACAAGAAAAGTATCAGAAAACAGTTTGGCATATATTAAGAACTCAGTAAGTTTTATCTATTATGATGATTTTTTTGTAAACAAACCTAGAGTTCTTCAGATTGGGTAAAGTAATTGTGTTCTTCTGGCAAGCATAAAGCTAGTATGCTTTTTCAGGTTGTGCTCAGTTGTAATGAAATAGCCAGGGCATGGACATTCCATTTTATTTTTCTGATCTTAATATTCAGAGAGAAAGGGGATGGAAGATTCAAGATTCTTCACGTACCACGTTAACAAAAATACTATTGCTTTGAAGAATATCTTATGTTAATTTCATAGTATGATGAAAATTATAAGAATGAGACCCAAGGGTTATAAAACAACATAATTGAAAACCGTTCATATAAATAGAGTTGACAAAGGAAAACGGCAGATGGAAAGAGAATTCAAATGTGGGGAACTGAAAAGCAGGGATAATTTTGCAACCAGGTACCAGAAATTAAAGAGTAGGTTTCCTGCCTACCTGTTCAGTCTCAGGTTTTACCTGCAGCAACTTCAAGGTTTGAGAAACACAGAGGTTACCTTCTTTTTAGATTCATAATTGTTGCTCAAGACAAATAGTTATAAATAGTTGTCACCATTAGGAATGAAACTAATTAACAGAACTTAGTATTAATGACCAATATTTACTCCATATGGAAACTAGGTCTTTGCAAGTTGGAGTTTCCCAAGGGCCAAGTATTAGGAGATACAAAAAAGAGTAATAGGGAAATTGGCAATTCAACATGATGATTAGTAATTTTGTAGCTCTGACAACATTATTTCTAACTTAAGAATTTTAGATGTTCATTGAATTATTAAATGTCATAGCCACTGATAATATTTATTTGTCATCAATATCAGGTTCAAAGTCAACTATCACTACATACCTTTAATTGCTATTTTCACTTAGAGTTTCAAGAAATAATGAATTGGTATTTGAACAAATCAAGGGTGATAGAGCAAATCTGTTTGTTCTATCAAGGCTAGAGCAAAAATAGACTCAGAAATTTCACTTGGAATTTAAATATCTAAAACTATTCTATACGGAATTTTAGAGACAAATACTTTCTTGGTTTTTGGAAAAAAAGCAGTCTACTTATTGGTTAAATATACTATGGTGGTGTTTTCACAGACTTCAAAAACCGCTGGATAAACGGAAAGACTTACCTTGTGCTCATTGTAGGATTGCTTTGAATTCTATTTGTACAGCTGTTGCATGGAGTCCATTTAGGGTGAAGAATTGATTCAGTTCCTTTTTAAATGAAAAGCAGTTAATTAAAGCAAATGTGTTTCCTGGGGTATTATCTGCCAGGATATCATCCTTTTAGGCCAAATGGCAACACTTTTTATGCCAAATATATTGGCCAACTCCCTATACATAGAGCTCGAAAAATGGTAGATTCTGATATAATGAGAATATAAGTAGTCCCCAACTTATGACGGGCTCCGTTTTGATGAATCTATCTTATTTCTGATATAAGTGGAATATCTCTCTCTTTTTTTTAGTTTTCATTATTATTGCCTTTTATTATCAGTATCTTTATAAATCTGGTCTGTATTTGTGTTTGGTGGTCAGAAACGTTACATCTAAACTTACAGATAATATTTTAATAAGTACATACATACAAAATACACAAATCATAAAAATTTACTCCAACATTGAAGAAGAGTTGAATGGCATTGGCATTTGCAGTAATAACTCCACTTGTGTAATGTTCTGGATCATCTAGATTATCCCTAGGAATAGGGATGACGTTTCTAATCGGAAAGTTAGTGAGAGCTGTCTGTATGATTCATTTCTTTTTTTCTTCATATATTTCATGATAACATCTCACTGCTTCCTAAATCTGCCTGTTGAGTTTAGCAAAGCGATCAGCCTTTGAGTCCATGTTTTCAAAGAACAGAAACCCCTAACTTAGTTTAGAAAAAACTTCAGGGAATCCTTTCACTTAACATTTTTTTGACAACTTGTGTCCTTCCCATTCCTCATTATTTCTTTCTTCTTCAGCATTTTCCTCTTCAAAATCCATTAAGTCGTGAGCTCTCAATTCCGCCTTCTTGATGTGATCTATGAACTGTTCCACATTAGCAATATCTAGTCCTAAATTCAGCATCTTGGTATATGGATGATTTTCCCACCCATCTCTTCCATTATGTATCTTCATTAAATGCTTGGAGCACTTTCACATAACTCAGCAATTTTTTCTGTAAGCCCTACATGCATTTTCCTGTAACTTCCTCCCAGAAAAATGCAACGTTCCAGATACACTGAAGAATATTACAATTCTTCCAGAAATCATGTAATGTTGCTCTACCTCCATCTGTTGCATCCATTGCCTGAGCAAACATAGTCAGTAGGTAGTATGCATTGAAGATGGCATTGCACCTTGATCCACCTGTTACCTTGAATCACTGCTGTCATATTGGGAGGTAGATGCACCACTTTCACATTTTGATTTACGTCATCTATGTGAGGAGCATGTCCTGGGGCATTATCAAGTAGCAGCATAATTTTGAAAGGAATGCTCTTTTCAAAGCAGTAGGTGCACTTTTCTGGGATGAAACAATTTCAAAACCAGTCTTCTAATAACACAATCATCATCCAGGCCTTCGTGTTACTCCTGTAGTAGACCAGCTGCTTATTTTTGTCAATGTTGTTGAATGCTCATGGGATTTTCAGAATGGTAAACAAGAGAAGATTTTAATTTAAATCCAGCAGTATGTCCTCCAAGCAGCAGCATGATTCTGTCTTTAAACTCCTTGAACCAGGAATCAACATTGACTCTTTGTGGAAACACACGGTCGTAAGTGCAGTTGATCATAACTCAAATATGTCGTATGATGGGGACTACCCACCCATGCCTCACTTATGAACATGGTTAGGTTCAGAAGACCAGGTTGTTATGTGAAAATTGGTGTTAGGCAAAAATGGAAGATGACCATGTCTAATCACAAAATGGAGGATGACTACATCATCACATAGCTGCCAAATTACATTGTTACATAACCGCCAAACCACTGAGAACCATAGCACAGCCAAGTTGACACATAAGCTTCACTGTCACAGCCAATATTACTCTCACCTTGCACTTCAGCCCTCATTACTACCAGATGTATGTTGTTAATGCACAAAATAGTCAGTAGATTTTTTACTTTTCTTGTAAATGTGAAATATCAGATAAGGAGATAGTCTAAAAGGGAGGAATAAATGTATACCCTACCCCCACTTGGCCATACAAACAGTAAGAAAATGAGAGGCAAGGTGAATAAGCAGTTATATGATTTATTATCTATACTGACTTGACAATGTCAGAGGAAAAGTGATCGATTTTCTGTGGTCAATAGTTTAGAAGCAATAAAGCTTGGATTCACATAATAATACTAAATAAAAACCTTTTTTTCCCTACTTTTATAATGTCAACCACTCCACAACAGTAATAGACTGATAATTTCAATACCTTCTAACATCATATCATTAAAATGAGAGTGGAGAAGTTTGTTTGCGTTCTGAGGAAAACTTGTTTTCTACATGATCGCTGAATTTGGTAATAACCCTTAAACATCTGGTACTCCTCCTCTTAACATTTTGGTCACAAATATTTTTGGTTTTAAAACCATTATTTGTGTTAGTTCAGGTACTATGCAAAACAGTGACTCTTACAGAATTATAAGATATACCTTGAGGGAAGTATCTGTGAAGAGGAGAGGGAAAGGGAAGCAAAAGTAGACAGAAGTGAAAGCCTTCATAAGGACATGTGGCCCCTGTGAAAGAATAAGGTGAAGGAAGAAGAATTGAGTAGGTTAGATTGCAGTGCAGCTCTGAAAAAGTCTTCACCAGTTGGATGTGGAAACCCAGAGCAAAGAAGGCCCATTTGAGGAATCCCATATTGGGCACTAATGGCCTGGCTCTGGTACCCCTACCATTGTCTCAGTCATTGGCTCAGAAGAGCCTGTGGAGTGTGACCACAGGGAGAATATTACAGTGGAAGCTGAAGTTGCAACAGCTGTAAGATGTCACCTAATGTCTTAGGCTGGGTTCTTTAGAGAAGTAAAACCAATAAAACACATAAAAATATATAGAAAGATTTATATCAAGGAATTGGCTCATGTGGTTGTAGAGGCTGGAAAGTTTCAGTCCGTGGGTTAGGCTGGAGGCTTCTCCTGACACATGTAGTTGCAGGCATTGGTGCACCCAAGAACGGCAAGTCAGGCAGCTGGCCTCTGGCTCACAGGCTCTGAAGGCTGATGAATCCCATGATCAGCAGGCAAAACAGCAGGTAAGCTGCTATCTCAAGTCCGAAGAACCAGTGATCAGACAAACAGGAACCCACTGCAGCATCCAGAGTGAGCAAAAGCCCACAAGCTTTGCCAGAATGTCAGCCTATATTAGATACACGCCACACCGCCAAAGAAACTCCCTTTCAACTGATTAGCTGCTCCTAACAGATCTCATCATGAAGGTGGTTGTATTATATCAGATCTCATTAAAGAGAGGATTACATCATTAAGCAGCTGCCAAACTACATCATAACTGCCAAACCACTGAGAATCATGGCCTAGTCAAGTTGACACACAACCTTAACCATTACAATCCACCCCTTGTCAGCTTGGCACCCATACACATCTCTAAATAAAGACAATTATAAAGTCATACTTGTGCCTAACATGATACAACTAACATGACTACAATCAAAAATGTCCTAGCCTTGTTTACAACTTTTATTTCATAAATGAAGAAAACAAAAATATTTGACACATACATACAAGGAAGAAATACTCATAACAATTACAGTCCTCAATTCTGCAACTTGTTACCTAGTCATAACTGGTATTTAGAACTACCTTCTTCTACCACGCAGTCTGTATTCCCTTTGCCCTCAGCAAGCACTTCAGCTGGTCGTGGTTCTTTGATTGGTGGGGTGACCCAAACCTTCATTCCTGAAGGGTCTGGGCCATTGGTAATCATGTTGGAATTTGGTTGCTGTAGTTTTCTATTGACTTTAATCACAGACCGTGATAGTACTAAGAGATGCCGTAAGGGATCTCCTGTGTTCCAGACATACTCTTCTTTACCTCCATTATATAATAGCAATCTGATTTCCTCTTGGTAATTAGTATCAATCATACCAGCCAATATGGTAACTCCTTTGCCTATTGTTCCAGAAACACAAGGAGCCCAAAGTGGTCAGATGGCGTTCTTAACTTGCAGTTCAGTGGAATCAGTTATGGGTCTCCAGATGGGAGCATTCCTTCCTTTGGAACTAAGACTTCTAGACCTGCAGACTATAGGGTCGTGGGGCAAGGAAGCAAAAATACTGTGAGTGGGTCACTAGGGGCAATAGTGAGTGGTGCCACTGCCATTCCCAGCCCTTGATTCCTGGACTTACGAATCCTGGCTATGGGAGAAACAGCACCATATATCGGACACTGGTTTAGAGCATATACAGCCTCCTGGAGAACATTGGCAAGCCCTGCAAGGTATTGCAACCTAGCTGGCACTGTAATTGTGTCTTTAGAGAGCCATTCCATCATTCTTTCAAGCCAGCTGCTTCAGGATGATGAGGAACATGGTAAAACCAGTGAATTCCATGATCATGAGCCCATTGTAGCATTTAATTTGCTGTGAAGTGAGTCTCTTGATCCAAGGTGATGCTGTGTGGGATGCCATTATAGTGTTAAGGCAATCTGTAAGAAGTCCATTGATGAGAGTTTTGCATAAATATTGCATTTAGGGAAGGCAACCTCATATTCATAGAAGGTATCTATACCAGTAAGAACCAAACGCTGCCTTTTTCATGATAGAAGTGGTCATATGTAAGCAACCTGCCACCAGGTTGTGGCTGATCACCTTGAGGAAGGTGCCATATTGGGGACTCAAAGTTGGTCTCTGCTGCTGGCAGATAGGACATGTAACACTGGCTGTAGTCAAGTCGGCCTTGTTGAGTGGAAGTCCATTTTGCTGAACCATTGCAAAACCTCCATCCCTGCCACCATGGACCCTTTGTTCATGAGACCATTGGGCAATGATAGGAGTGACTAGGAAAAGAAGATGTTTGGTTTTTACAGAATGCGTCTTCCTGTCCACTTGATTGTTAAAATCCTTCTCTGCTGAGGTCACCCTTTTATGAACATTCACATGAGTCACAAATGCCTTCACTTCTTTGGCCCATTCAGAGAGAGTTCTCTCCACATACCTCTTCCATTTTGCCAGAAAGTCTGCCTATATTGGATATCAGCCACACCCCCAAGGAAACTCTCTTTCAACTGATTGGCTGCTCATAACAGATCTCATTATGTTACATCTCATTACATAGCTGCGAAACTACATCATAACTGCCAAACCACTGAGAATCATGGCCCAGCCACATTGTCACACAACCTTAACCATCACAGCTAACTACACTCCTTGAAGCAAATTCAGCCTTGAAGGAAGATCTTAGTGTTTCCCTCTTATGGCTAGTACAGTATTGGATATTCTTTTCCTATTCTGAGTTGTGGTTGTTGGTGCCATTGCATAGATTTCCAGCTCATAGTGACCGCATGTGACAGAGTAGAACTGCCCTATATGGTATTTTGGTTTTGTTTGGACAGAAGTTCATTTTTCTTTGATAATACCTGTTTGCTTCTAAAACATTATTGAATCTACCCTAGTATTCATCTTTACTCTCCAATAATGTCTTCACTCATCAAAATTACCATCTATTGATGGAAACAGAAATGAAACAGGCAATAGAGTGTGTTAAATGCTACTGAATAGATAAATACTGTCCTATGCTTGAGTCTATAGAAGGGTTTTATAACTTTTAAATAAGTTGTCCAAGAAGAATAACAACTAATTTCTATCTTTTTATTTATTTTGTTTTCTTGCCTTGTTTAACTGGCTAGGCCTTCAAATGAAATGCAAACGTTAGTGATGGGAAGTATAGTTGTTTTTTTTTTTTCGCAATCCCATCCTTAGCAGAAAAGATTCTAATATTTCGTCATTAATATAACATGTGCTGGAAATATTTTGTAAGTACTCTTTATCAGATTGAGTAATTTTCATTCTATGTTTGTGTTTTGGTAACAGTTTCATCATGACAGTGTATTGGATATTATATAATACTATTATACATCTATTAAGATATTTGTATGACTTTTCTCCTTTTTCTTAATGTAGTGATTGATTTCCAAATGTTAAATCAACCTTGTACTTCAGGTTTAAAATTAACTTGTCATAATATACTATTCTTATTCTCATACCATATTATATATTATTTTTTATAATGTCTTTGGTATTGTTTAGCATTTTTCCATCTATGTCATAATAGAAATATGCATATAATTTTTTCTTTCTCATGTCCTTGTCTGATCTTCATGTCAAATTTATGCTGACTTCATAAGTGCATTGGGAAAAAGGATTAGTAGCTGATTCGCAAACTCATTACCTACTACATGGACATCTGGGGAGAAAAAAAATAGAAAAAGGAAAGAAAGAAGTGAAATGGTCAATCCCCCTGTAAAAATGCTAACTGGATCTCCTGATGATATTTACTAGTAGAAAGATAATGGAGAATCTTCAACTATGGAATCTTTTTAGCAGGATACACTTGATCTATCTAGGTTGCTAATGGTAAATCAGCATGGAATTTAATAGATTTATTGGATAGAGCCAGCTGGACAATGTCAGCAGAAGCTATGTAATTATTACAGTAAACACTGAAGAGTTTCATGACCAAAATAAGCTCCCTGTCTGTAAATGATGTCATACATGCATCATTAGGGTCTTCATTCGTTACACCTGGCTTAGGAAACATACTAAAATAATTCGAATAAACTTGGGGAGTTCTGCTGTTGGTCTCAGAATTCTTCATGTTGCAGTTGGGTTTTACAGCTGTTTCCTTTGAATAATTAATGAAGTTTGAGACAGCATAATATTTCTGATAATCCATCCCCTTCCAATATTCAGCCAAAAAGAGTGTTACCTATTTTGTGTTCTAAAGAGGGGTTTATGTAAAAATTTTTATTTTTTCTTTCTTAAATATTTCAGAGTATTCACTAGTGAAGTCTTTTAGACCTGCATTTTTTCTTGTGCAAAGTTGTATCTTGGTTCAGTCAGCATAAAGCATACCAGTGATTTGAACAGAAAGAGTTTAATATAAAGAATTCATTAAGTATAAACGGGTTAACTAGGTATCTGAAAGCATAAAAAGAAGAACTCTAAATTATCATGGAATTAACAACTGTAGGAAGCAGTACAACCCCTAAGGGCTGGGAAAACAAAGGGAAGAAGTTGAATTATTGAAACCTGGCTATTTAGAGGAGAGGCTCTATTAGGCTGAAATTCAGATCCCTTTGGAGGAGTGCTGCTTGCTTACTGCTTGTTTCTCTTAACTCAGAGGAGAGGCACCTTAGATCTGGGACTCAGAGTTTTGAAAATAGAGTGCCAGCTTGCTGGTGCAGTTATCTCTAACGGGACATGATGTGGCTGCTAGTTGTGCAACTGTTGGAAAAACTGCAACCTGGATTCAGATGCTTTCATAGGAAGGAACTACTGTTGCTAGGTGGCTGTGGTGATGCTCAAGGGTACAGCAAGCCAGCAGAGAGCCTACAAGAAACAAATAGGAAGGAGTAAATAGTTTTCTCCTTTCCAACCATCCAGTCTCCCTCTAGTATACCCTATTGTCAGAGCATAAAATGGAGCCAGATGGGAAAACAGAAATGTGGTTTTCAGAGTTCTAGCTCCATTAGAAAGCAGAGTATTGAACAGCTGGATTTGAGCTGACAGATAATTGGGACACAAAATGTTTTAAATGCACATTCAGTTTATTTAATAAATAATGTACCATTAAGGTTTTCTTGTTTTAATAACTAGTTAAGAGAAAGTTTCCCATTTATGTAGAATTTTAAATTTATTGGTATAAAGCTATATATAATATCCTCTTACAATCTTGTGAAAGACTGTAGCATTTAAAGAGACATCTTTTTTTTCATTCCCGCTATTGGTTATTTTTTTCTTCTTGATTAGCCTTGCTAATGTGCTATTAATTTTATTAGTCTTTTCAAAGAACCAATTTTCTTTGGTTGATTTTTTTATTTTGTTTTCTTAATTTCATTAATTTTTGCTCTTATAATTTTTATTTCCTTTCTTCTACTTTTTTTAGGTTAATATTCTTGTGATGGGTACTTAGACCATTGATAGGCAGCTTTTCTTTTCTTTTTTTTTTAATATATGGCTCTACAATAAAGTCCTATAGCTGAATTCCATATGGTCTATGTGCTATATTTTTATTAGCATTCAGTTCAAAATGTTTTTAAATTTCTATTGCTATATTAATGAAACATGAATTACTGAGAAGTGTTGAATAATGATAAGTTAAATCAAGTTCATATGCTTAGAAATCAGACGGACAGTAAGACTTCTTTTTTGTAATTTACAAAAACTAATTATGTAATCTAGGAAGACTCAACCAGGATGAAGTATTGTTATATTTAGTCCATAGAGGTATGAAAGGAAGTTACTTGCAGCCCTTAAATAACTTATGAAGAAATGGTGGCTTCTATCAATAAAGATTTGTACTAATGAGCACAGCTGAGATCATTTTTCTAGAAATATTCTGAGGAGCTACCATATGTTCCCATACATATCTGAGTGATGCTTCCGCGATAACTTGGTTTGGAAAACATAACTTCCTGCAAACATTTCCTGATATAGTTTGCATTTCTTGTTTTTATATTTTAGGAAATTGAAAACCAGGACTACAACGACTTCTTTGTTACATTAGTTATGTTGTCATCATGAGCCCCTTAATTTATTGACAGAGAGATACAGATTGATTTGCCATTATTTACTTTTTAGGTGTTATTACAGGGATCACATCACAAGAAATCATGACCACATCTTTCCTCTGTTCATGAGATTAAACAAGAAATTAAGATATTGTAAAAGTTTGATATAGATTATCCAAAAGTATGGCATATGCAGTATTACACAGACAACTTTATTTAAGAAGACCATATGATGCTGATACAACTTGTCTTGCCTAGTCTCATACTACTAAGAATAACACTAACTGCATGCATTTTCTTCTGCATGTACTCAAATATTATATATATATATATATAAAAGTGTGTGTGTATAAACATATATACATATTCTATTTTTTTATTTTTGATGTGAGTTAAGAGTTTCTTAGAAAGAAGAAAGTTGGTTAGGTATCTCACTGAGAGCCACACAGCATATCTGAGCCCTGCAGTGCGTGAACACAGGCAATTTCATTGTGCTGTTGTTATTGATTGTTTCTCCTTGACTTTCTACTCATCAGTTTAATTTTCTTTTGCTTTCAAGCAAGGCATTCTTCCCCACCTCATAGCTCCTTTTTCTTATTTCTTTATGTGAGATAAAACTATAATCACAAAATTCTTTTATTAACATGACAGAAAAAATGTATTTCAAAGGATTTTCAAAGACTTTTGCTGTGTATTTAAGGGAAGTCTTTCAGGGGAAACTCAACGTTTAAAAAATGGCTACGACTTGGATGCTTGAATTAAAGGGATTATATTGTGGAGTACAGCAGCAATAGTACTACGGTTGAATCATTTATCTTTTTTTCTACATGGATGCTGATCACTCAGATATCTTCAGTACTCTCTAGTGAAATTATGGTTAGCATAGAGAAAGTGTTTTTAAACACAAACCATACAACTAGGAATGCTCATAGTTTACAGATATGAACAGGGCATTTTTTATAGTTCCGTTTACAGGTCAAAGCATGGCCAAATTAGAATAAATAAAGAGGATTTTCTGATTACATGAGAGGTCTAAAAATTATCCCCTGAATCCATATGCTGACTTACCAGTCTCTTTATGGCATTTTTAATCTCTTTATTTCTCAGCATGTAAATGACTGAATTCTAGAGAGGCGTGATAACTGTGTAAAATACAGCAAGAATCTTGTCCACCCAAGTGATGCTGAGTGGCTACAGATAGATGAAGATGCAGGGTCCAAAGAACAACACCACTACTATGATGTGGGAAGTGCAAGTAGAGAGTGCCTTTGATGCCCCATCTTTAGTGTGATGGCGAACACTTAATAGGATGTAGATGCTGGAGATCAGCAGGAGAATGAAGCAGGTTGTTGCCGAGATCCCACTGTCAGCATTTATCAATGTTCTTATAGTATGTGTAGCCACACAGGCTAGTTTGATCACCAAAGTGATATCACAGAAAAAGCTGTCCACTACTCTGGGTCCACAGAATGGCAGTTCCAGAATCATTGCCATTTGACTCATGGCGTGCACAAAGCCAATGATCGATGATATCAAAACTAACCAGAGGCACTTCTGTCTGTCCATGATGCTGGAGTAACAGAGGAGCTTGCAAATGGCCACATAATGGTCATAGGCCATTGTCACAAGCAGTACCATGTCACCACCTCCAAAGAAATCAACACAGAGAGTCTGGATCATGCAACCCCCAAAGGAGATGGTCTTATTATCCTTCAGGAAGTCTGTGGTTAGTTTAGGGGTGGTGACTGAGGAAAGGCAGAAGTCAATGAATGAGAGATTGGCCAAGAGGAAGTACATGGGGAATGGAGATGAGGGTCAGAGATGATCAAGAGCACAATAAGGAGGTTACCCACAACAGTCATAAGGTAGAGCATAGAAAATAGCAGTAAGAGGAAGTTTTGAAGCTCCCTTAAATTACAAAGTCCACTAAACATAAACTCTGACACCACAGACTGATTTGCTTCTTCCATTTTGCTTTGTTTGTTGTAATGTGACCCAAAGAGCAAGAGATGAATTGAGAACTTCTAGAGTGGAAAGAAAGAATTTAATGTTCAGGTGTGAGAAAGCAGATAAAAAGCTTTCATTCCCCCACAAAAGGAAATTTTGTAAACGGGCTATGAGAAACATGCAAAAAAAAAAAAAAAAAAAAAAAAATCTTAGCATTATACTAAGCTCAAAACAGTAAATTAATAACTGTTTCTTGAAAAGAGCATAACCTTGCGGCCAAGACGTGAAGCTAACTAAGTTTTGAAAGGCAGCTCAAAAACATTACCCATTGGAAATACAGTACTTTTGGGTATCAAAAATAAATACTCAAATTAAAAATATAGGTAATGATGTTCTTCTTAAACAATTTCTCCAAAACTTGAATGGACCTCTCTTGCAGGGAATCAGAGGGAAAAACTGTTCATCAGATGATGATAAAAGATGTTTATGTTTCAAAGAAGACCACAGATGTTGCTTCCACATTTCTAGTATTAGATACTATTTTACATTTCTCTAATCTCCTCGTGAGAGGCTGTTTCCACAAAACTGTATATACCTTGGCCTGAGAAAGGCTAATTCTTATATATATTAACTAGTCCTTGGCCCTCACTGGCAAGGAGAACTTTTTTGAAACTACCTTAAATGACAGATGTATGAAAGCTAATTTTACTCTTAATTGTCCTACCTGGGATAAAATATAAACTCCCATTTCATTTGTCCTTAAATCATTTAGCTGTATAATTTAAATTCACCTCACTGGAAAGAACAAAAAACATATTTTCCCTAAGCCAGAAAGCCAAACAATTCATTCTTTTCTTATGTCTTCCCTCCCACCCTCACTCCCTTCCCTCCCTTTCTTTATTCCTCTTTATCTCTCAATTTTTCCTATTACATTTTCTGTAAATGTAAAGAGAGCTTAAAAGTTGGCCAGATAGCACCTATTATGTTCCAGGTGCTATACTAAGCACTTTACAAACTATCTCTTTTAATCATCACAAAGTTTATTGCCATTTGACAAATGAAAAAACCTGATTTCCACATCATACAGCTATACTGTGGCATAACTGGAATATAAACTGAGGCTTGTCTACCTTCAAACCCTCCAGTATAACTTCTCTATTAGAGATAGATTATGGTAAGAACATTGGTTTTAAAAAGACTAAGAAAATAAGATTTTTGAAATAAGATAATTTGTTTATGAAGAGATAATTCACACATAAAGAAATGTAAATACCCCAAATGATAAGAAAATACATTTTATATAAAAATCTTTTTTTGCATTTCTCTTCTTTTTTTAATTGTTGTTGAAAATATACATAGCAAACCATACACCAGTTCAACAATTTCTACGTGTATATAAAAATCAATCTAGAAGGACAGCACACACTACAGAGAAAGTCAGCACAACTGGACTAAACCAAAGTTAAGAAGTTTCCTGAATATAATCAAACACTTTGAGAGACAGAGTTGCAGGGGTAGGGGTCTGGGGACCATGCTTTCAGGGGTCATCTAGATCAATTGGCATAACAAAGCTTTTTAAGAAAATGTTCTGCATCCTACTTTGGTGAGTGGAGTCTGGGGTCTTAAAAGCTTGCAAGTGACCATCTAAGATGCATCAGTTGGTCCCAACCACCTGGAGTAAAGGAGAATGAAGAACACCA
>NW_004444300.1:283621-285361 GCF_000243295.1 Trichechus manatus latirostris | reverse complement strand
TGAGACCAGAAGAACTAGATGGTGCCCAGCTACCACAATGACTGCCCTGACAGGGAGCAAAACAGAGAGTCCCTGATGGAGCAGGAGAAAAGTGAGGTGCAGAACTCAAATTCTAGTAAAAAGACCAGACTTAATGGTTTGATTGAGACTGGAGGGACCCTGGAAGACATGGTCCCCAGGCTCTCTGTTAGCCCAAAACTAAAACCATTCCTGAGGTCAACTCTTCAGACAAAGATTAGACTGGACTACGGAACATAAAATGATACTCATGAAGAGTCTGCTTCTTAGCTCAAGTAGATAAATGAGACTAAATGGGCAGCTTCTGTCCAGAGGTGAGATGGGAAGGCAGAGAGGGTTAGGAGCTGGTTGAATGGGCATGGGGAATCAGGGGCGGAAAAGAGGAGTGTGCGGTCACAGAATGGGGTGAGCAATTAGGGTCACATAAAAACGTATGTATAAAATTTTGTATGGGAGACTAACTTGAAATGTAAACTTCATTTAAACTACAACAATAAAAAAAAAATGAAAACAGAGAGAAAAAAAATCAATCTAACTTCAGTTTTTGTCTTCAAATTGGAATGTACTTAATCCCATTAATTTAAATAACTGAGCTTTTCCTACATTTATCCCTTCAGTCAAATGGAAGCACAAGGCCAAATCCAAAAGTAAATAGAAAATGTCTGCAAAAGGCAGAGGGCCTATGTAAACAGATGTTCCCCAACCTGGGTGCCTGGGAACTTCTAAGATTGTAGAAGGGCAGTGCTTTTGTTAGTTGGTGTGTGAGACTCCGTGTAAGGAGTCCAGAGTCCCAGCGATTGGTTGGGAGTGAAAATTCTTTATCTTTCCTGTAAACACAACAAATAAATAACACAAGCAGTATTCTAAGCTTAATAGGTATGTATAACAAAATACTACAGTAAAGAAAAAAATAGAAAAGGACAACTTTGTCTTAAACTGAGGGATATTAAGAGTGGAAAGTAAAAAGTCAGATAGTTTGAAATATACCTACCCTATAGAGATCATCTCTGAAACCAAATCCTTGTTCACTGTTAAAGCTTACTTTGGATTCTACCTTCAATCTAAAATGAAGTTCAATCTATTTTTGCTGTGACGAGGGTTAGTGATTGTGCTTTCTCCTCTTTGCAGCCTATACACACTATGAAGAGTAGCCTTTCGTCTGGGAAACTTTCCACTCCTGTATTTTAAATAAAGTATTTGGAACGACTTCTCATATCATGCTCCTCAGGGATTCCTTAGCTTCCAACTTCCCCTAAATTGAGAGCATTATCTCCTAATGCAACTTTTTCCAAGCTAGTTTAAAGATAAATAGTTAAATACAACTAAGAAAGGTTACTAAAGTATAATAAAAGGAAATTTAAAGTATTTTTCTATTTTTATGTTTTTTAGGAGCATGTGACTTTCTTCCTTTTGCTCTGTATCTACCATGTCATGAAATTGAGCTAAGATGTCAGTTCCAGTCCCAGCAGAAGTTAGATGAGTTATGTAGATGAACAGGGGATAGATAGCCAGCTGATCAAAGTCTAATTTAATAAGATTCAAACAACTTATTAGATGTTTTTACAGCAAATACTGAAGACCCCTTTTTTCCATCCATTCCCATTTTTTTTAATTTTATTGTACTTCAGCTGAAGGCTTACAGAACAAATAGTTTCTCATGAAACAGTAGTACACATGTTGTTTTATGACATTGGTTAACAACCCCACAACATTTTAACCCTC
>NW_004444300.1:256810-263334 GCF_000243295.1 Trichechus manatus latirostris | reverse complement strand
GTATGTAGAAATTTTTGAAATGGTGTATCTTTGGCTATGTGTATTTTCACCAAAAATAAAAGGTTGAGAAGTCAGAGGGTTAATGTGTTGTGGGGTTGTTAACCCATGTCATAAAACAACATGTGTACTACTGTTTCATGAGAAAGTATTTGTTCTGTAAGCCTTCACCTGAAGTACAATAAAATAAAAAATAATAAATAAAAAAAGAATGTAGCAGAAATGTATGCTGAGGTAGTTCACTTAATCCTTATTTTTCTGTAAATTTGGTCTCGGAATATTTCTGGAAGGGTGATGTTTCAGAGAAAACACTGCTGGGACCAATTGCAGTCCCTAGTGCTGGGCACCTGACTATTCTCTTTCATGGCTTTATCCAGGCACTGATTACTGTTCACGTGCTGTAGAGTTAATTGTACTGGGTCATACTCCCAAACTGGTTGCCTTTTAGGTAGTGAAATTTGAGCACTGTGACTGGGTTATTAAATATGGAAACATCCAAGAAAAGGTCAAATGTTCTAATTTCTTTGTTAGCAGTAGAGACCCTTTATTTGATCTTGTATATAAAAACCTCATCCTTTTTATATATCTCTAAAGGAGTTTATTTAGGATTTTTTTTCTCTTAAGTATTGGGAAGAATTCACTAGTGTAACAATTTAGGTCTTTCTATTCTTTTCTTCTCTTGGGGATGAGATGTCTCCGCCAGGTGTCAGCCAGGAAACAGAAAACACCAAATGCATGTGAAGAATGAGAATTTAATACAAAGAATCACTAACTAGGTGTACAGTGTTTGGCTAGTTAGCTGAAAGGAGAAACAATTGATAACCTCCTTCCAGCCAACCTAATGTTTCCACTCTGAGCCCACGAATTAAAATGATACCATGATAGAAAGGAAGGCTATGCATAAAATTCTTCGAGAAGGAGCCTTTCTAGCTTCTTTCACCGTAGAATGTTCGACCCGTCAGCAGCACAAATGCATCCTTGAAATTATACCATTTGTTGAGGACTGAAATCAATAATTTAAGTGTAGTTACTTACATTGTAACCTTATGAATTGGAGGAGAGAGAGATTTGTCCATACTGGGATTAAGATGTATTCTTAGTTTGGTTTGTCTTTCTTTCTTTGAGTATTTTGGCTAGCACCACTATCCAAGCGCTCATAGATTGACTGATTTCCAACCTGAAATCCTGCATAATATTTTCTTGAACCAAGGGAATCCACTTTATAGCAAAGAAAGTGCACAAAAGCACACATAACTACGAAGCCCACTGCTCCCACCATATATGTCAACAACTGGGAGCTGTCAATCTGATTGAACATTGGAATAGCTTTTTAAAATCACAACTGAGTTACCATCTTGAAGATGACTCAATGCAGACTTGGGGGTCTGTGCTTTAAGAAATATACTTTGAACAAATGACCTTTAGATGTTTCTATGTCTCTTACGCCAAAAAATGCGTGTCTGGAAATCAAGGGATAGAGGTAACAGTGATATCTCACTTTTCCCGTTTTATAAAGGTAATGAGTAAATGCTCTACCGAAGAAGTAGAAATAGGTTTCAGGAAATAGATAGTTCATTCAGTTATGGTCATGTTAAATGTGGGTTGTTTAAGTGGAGATTTCTAAGAGGCAAGTGGATGTAGAATTTTGGAGTTCCAAAGACAGATCTGGTCAGCAAAATCTGAAGTAATATCGTCGTTTGCTCAATCTTTTTATAGCTATCTTCATATCTTTGTTCCTTAATGTATAGATGGCAGGATTAAAGATAGGGGTGATAGCAAAGTCAACAATGGACACGTATTTATCAAGTGATGATGTGGGGAAAGGCCATACATAAAGAAACATGCATGGAGTGAAAAATAGAACAACCACAGTGATGTGAGCTGACAAAGTGAAAAATGCCTTTGATACATCGCCTGAGGAACATTTCCAGACAGTGACCAAAATGAAGGCATAGGAAAGGATTAGCAGGAAGAAGGTACCCATGATCATGAACCCACTGTTGGCAGCAATAATAAACTCAAATTTGTATCCATCTGTGCAAGCAAGTTTTATGACCCTGGGAAAGTCACAAAAAAAGCTGTCTATTTTATTGGGCTCACAAAAGGTCAAGTTAATAACAAATGAAAACTGAGACATAGCATGGATAAGCCCAGTTACCCAGCCAATAACTACGATTGAAACACATACTTTAGGCCCCATGATGGTCAAGTAGTGAAGAGGCTTACATATGGCTGTGTATCTGTCATATGCCATGGCTATGAGTAACACCATCTCCACTCACCCTAAGATGTGGATGAAGCATATCTGTGTCATACAGCCTTGAAAAGAAATTACTTTGTAATCATTTACAAGGTCTGTGATCATCTTGGGGACTGTGGTAGAGGCAATACCCAAGTCAATTAGTGACAGGTTGGCCAGCAGGAAGTACATGGGAGAATGTAAGTGAGAATCAAGAATAACCAAAAACAAAATGAAGAGGTTTCCCAGGATGATCCCTAAATAGAGCAAGGAGAATGTCAGCGTGAGAAAAACTTCAGCTTCCCAAGAAGTGGAGAGTCCTAGCAACACAAACTCAGAAATCACAGAGTCATTTAGTCCACCCATTGACTGGGACAGAAGAGCTGGTTTTCATATGACCTGTAGATAGGAAATGAGGACGTGTCAGAATCAGTGGCACTAAAAGTTGGTTTTCTATTTATCCTGCTAAGTTGTTCTATGAGTTGCATATAGTGGAATTATAAATCATTAAATTGGAAAGAAGGAAAATAAAATAGAAGGATTACCATCATGAGGAGAATGATTGTATAAAAAGAGAAATAAAATTTTGAATATTTTAGATGGAGGCAAATGGGATTACTTCCCTTCTTACTCTATTATTAGACCTTTTGTTTTTATTCCTCAAGGATTTCTGGACATTTTCTCTGACAACTTAGCTAGGTGTATAATCTCAGGCATTTTCTGTCACCTGGACATCAACATTTTGACACTAACTTGCAAATTCTCTTTAGCTGAGTTGTCTACTTCACTGGCTTAATAGATAGAGGTCATCAGGTCAAAACTGCTTAATACTTTTTTTTTTTACAGTTTATAATGGAAGTCAATTGGATAGATTCAGATTACTCATAATGTGTTTCTGATGACACATTATTATCATTGGTGCACACATAGATCTTTATATCCAATAAAATATTGTATACCAGAGATCAAATGCCTGTTAATGAGTATAAAATGTTATCTAAAGAAGTATGATTTTAATAGATAACATATATTAAGTGCTGCTCTCATGTAAGACATTGCACTAAGAACACTGTCTTTTTTTAAACTTCACAAAAATTCTGAGATATATACTGTTTTATTAGATTCATTTTACAAATGAAACTAAGTCTCAGAATTATCAGTGTCAGAGTCAGGACTTGTATCCAGAAATGTCAAACACTATAGTCTGTGCTCCTAACCAGATCTCTATACTTTTTAAGGCCACTTCCTTCAATATTCCACCCTGAATATTCCCCAGAGATCCATCAATTAAACTTTATTCAACTCTTTACTCCCCTTGAACTATTAGCATAGTAGCTCTCTTTTAAAAATATCAAATCTTTGAATCCTGTGTTCCTTAATAATTACTCATTTCTCTCTCCAAGCTTCATTGACAAAGTTACGCTCACTTTTCATTCAGTTGGTAAGTCAAAACAGTTCCTTTTTTAATAGGAAGAAACTCTGGATTCTGAATACCTAACATGATAATCACTTTTCAGTCATTTATTTTCCTTGATCTTGCTGCACGATTTGATGCTGTTCATCATTCCCTTTTTTGTCTCTAACTCCCGATGCACTTTGCTTTTTGGCCTTTCTCTTTTCCTTTTCTTACCAACAGAAGTACCGTTTGTTCAGGCAGTGGGCTGAAATCTCACAATTTTTTGAGAAAGTAGCCCCATCTCTGCCCAATGGCATGACACGTGATTTTTCTAAACTAGTTACTGTAATCCCATGTCCTTGACAATGGATTGGTTTAAGATGGCGCATCTGACCCGAAACTGTTTAATGTGAAATAAACCAATGTTGACTGTGGAGAGGTCTCCTTCGCAAATAAAAAGAAAAAGTTTCATGTGGAGAAAGATCCTTTTCCTGGTCCCTTTTTTTCTGCATTTAATGATAATGTTCTGCCTAATGATGTAGCAATTATAAGATCCCAAAACCTATATATTAAGAATAATAAAGTGAAAAGTTATCAAGGACGTAGAACCCAAAGGACATGTTGAACCACAGCAATGGTTTTCCTGTTGATATCTTGTCATGTGAGAAAAATAAGCTATATATTTGCTGAAGCCATTGCAAATCAGGCTTTCTGTTACCTACAGCTGGATGCAATCCTAGCATTTCTGTGACAGCAGTCCTCTAATTATTCTCCTATATTTCTGTCTTCTTTATCTCTTTCACTTACACAGGATTACTTTTTTTCTGCTCATCTTTAATTTTTGATGTGATTAAGGCTTTGTCCAAAGTATTTTTTAATTCAATACCAGTTTGCTAATTCTAAGGTGCCATGGTGGCACAGTGGTTAAGCACTCAGCTGCTAACCAAAAGGTCAGTGATTTGAACTCACCAGCTGCTCTGTGGGAGAAAGATGAGGCAGTCAGCTTCTGTAAGGATTACAGCCTTGGAAACCCTATGGGGCAGCTCTGCTCTGTCCTGTTGGTTTGCTATGAGTTGGAATTGACTCAATGGCATCAGGTTTTTGGCTTTTACTAATTTTAACTAGTACCTAGATGTTGGGAACCCCTGGTGATACAGTGGTTAAGAGTTCAGCTGCTAACCAAAAGGCTGGTGTTCGAATCTACCAGGTGCCCCTTGGAAACCATATGGGGCAGTTCTACTCTGTCCTGTAGGGTCACTTTGAGTTGGAATCGATTTGACAGCAATGGGTTTGTGTTTTTTTGGTTAGATGTTGATGACTTCTAAATCTGTAGCTTTATCTTTGGACTCCGTAGTAAAATATACAAAACTGTAAGTGGTATACACAAATGTAAGTCCCACTTTTAACTTCAAGTTAATACTTCAAACTGAATTTATAATCTTATAAAATACTCAAATGATTTTGTAAATGTCATTACCACTCTCCCAAATGCCCAGTATAGACACCTATGTGTAGCATTCTTGCCCTTTCTTTACCTTCCATCTCCCCATAAGCACAATTTTCACTCTCAAATATTTTCTCAATCCATTTTCCTCCTCTTAATTTCCATTGTCATTTTCTTGCTTCCAGTCTACATATTTTCTCATCTTTATAATAGAAAAGGCTCCTGAATTATCTGTCTCCAATCATAGAAAAGTTCAGCCCATTCTGTACTTCAAGATGTGTCTATACAAAGATCAAATATGTTCATGCAACTCTCAACTTAAAGCCTTTGGTGGTTCTATCAAGAGAAAATTCTTGAAAACTTACAGTACATTACATATGACTGTGAGAGGAGGAGGTCAGCTATATTAGATTTCAGATGAATTTCCATAAAACTTTCAAGGAATGGATGTACTGAGCAGTTATTGGATAAATTTCAACATCCATTCATAATAAAAACTCAGTAATACAAGAAGGATTAAAAACATTTTTAACATGATGTTTGTAATAGAGTTTTTAAACCAAAAGTCAGTATCAGATTACAGATGTAACATTAAAATCAAGAATACAAAAAAGAAATCCTGCTAACGCTATAATACATGAATGAACTATAAATTAGAGAAGAGGAAATAAAGCAATAATATTGAAGAAAAGGTAGCAAAACTATGGTAATTTACAAATCATACAAATTTCTACTGGAAAACTTAATGGAAATTATTAAATCTAATATGAGCATTTTAACAGATATAATAAACTCAGTAGTAATCTTTTAAATGTGATAAATACATATTTCATTTATAAATGAAGTTAATATTAAAAGATGTGTGTTATCTACTGAAAATAATCTTTTCTTACATATTTGTTGTCCTGGATAAAAAGGAAGATCAAACCATGCTAACAGAAAAATAATAGAATCAAAACTATAAAAATATAAATTCTCACTGAACTACTCTATGTAATAACTGCAGTGCTCATGAAAAGTCTAGTGGAATTATTTTGGAACATTACAAAGTGGACTAAAAGTCCATTTCAATAACTAGGGAAATTTTGAAAAGTAAATGCCATACAATGAGAGTTAGGAGAGCCAGGGGATGCTTTCTATAAAATATATTAGAATATGTCATAAACCTAGGATAATTAAAAAATGACTGATTTGACTAAAATTGAACAAATAAATGGAACAAAACAATCAAAATTTAATTATATACATATTAGATAATTTGTTGTATGATAAAGAAGGCATTACAATTATGTAGGAAATAGAATTATTCAACAAATTTATAGTATTCCACAGTTGTTAAACATGTAGCTCAACATTAACAACATAAAGTTGTAAATATCCTACCATACATCTTACAGCAAAATAAACTCTGGATGATTTGAAGGTAAATGTAAAAGTAAAATTATAAA
>NW_004444300.1:251156-256710 GCF_000243295.1 Trichechus manatus latirostris | reverse complement strand
GCTGAGAGACTGGGAAATCAGTGTCTCTTCTCCACAGCTGATGGGAATGTGTAGATACATTCATTCCGGATGGCAATTTTGCAACAGAAGTAAAAATTCTTTTAACTGTGAGATAGAAACCCTATATTTTGAAATTAATTGTAAGAAAAAAAGCAGATAAATGGACAATATATATTTGAAAAATTGTTTTACTTTACTTGTTAGTATTTTTTTTACAATACTAACTAAGTACAAACAGATTAACTTGAGAATTAAGGGACTAAGTAAGTAACTAAGTATATACTTTCATACAACGTAGGCTTTAAATATAATTATGCACGTCTACATTAACTAGCATGGAAAGATATCAATAAGTCAAGGAAACAGGTATAGAGGATAAATCTTTTCAGGGAGAGGGAGAATGACACATTGCATGAGTAAATGTTCAGGATTTACCACAAATTTCTGCAGAGAGTGAGATTTTTAATAATTTTTTTTTCTTAACTTCAAGTTGATCTGTATATTTTATTAATTTTATAATTTTAAAATAAAATGTATCCACACTAATGGAGGGTATAGTACAATTTATTTAAGAGCCATTTCCAGTACGCATATAAATAATATGACGATTAAGAGTGTTAACACGGCGGTCAAACTGTTTGCATTCCCAGCTTCTCCACTAACTAGTTGTGTGTCCTAGGGTGAGCTACTTAACTGCATGGTGCCTCAATTTCTTTTTCTGTGAAGGACAGATACTAAGAGTTTCTACCTCATATAATTGTTTTGAGGACTGAATGAGTTGAAACAAGAAAAATCAGAAAATGCTCTGACATATAGTAAGAACTCAAAGTTTTATCTAATATGGCAATTTTTTTGCAAACAGACCTAGAGTTCTTCAGATTGGGAAAAGTTATTGAGTCCTTCTGACAAACATAAAACTAGCTTTTTGGCAAACATAACGATAACATGCTTTTTCAAGTTGTGCTCAGTTGCAATGGAATAGCCATGGCATGGACATTAGTTTTTATTTTTCTGATCCTAATATTCAGAGAGAAAGGAGGTGGAAGATTCAAGATTCTTCATATACCACTTTGAGGAATATCTTGTGTTCGTTTCATAATATGATTAAAACTATAAGAATTAGACCAGAGGGTTATAAAACAACATAAGTGAATATCATTCATACAAAGAGAGTTGACAAAGGAAAAAGGGAAGCAGAAAAGATATCAAATGTGGGGAGCTAGAAAAGCAGGGATAATTATGCAACCAGGTGCCAGAGAATTAGAGCAGGTGCTCAGCCTCAGGTTTTACTTGCAGCAACTTTAAGGACTGAGAAACACAGAGGTTAACTCCTTTTTAGATTCACAATTGTTGCTCAAGACAAATAGTTATAAATAATTCTCACCATTAGGATTGAAACCAATTAACAGAACTGAGTATTAATGACCAATATTTACTCCATATGGAAACTAGGTCTTTGCACATTGGATTTTCCCAAGGGTCATGTATTAGGAGATGCAAAAAAGAGTAATAGGGAAATTGGCAATTCAACATAATGATCAGTAATTTTGCAACTGTGACAATATTTTTTCCAACTTGAGAATGTTAGATGTTCATTGAATTATTAAATGTTATCAAAGCCACTGATAATATCTGTTTGTCATTAATATCAAGTTCAAGGTCAACTATCACTACATACCCTTAATTGCTATTTTCACTTAGAGTTTTGAGAAATAATGAATTGGTATTTGAACAAATTATGGGCAATAGAGCAAATCTCCCATCTGTTCTCTCAAGGATAAAGCGAATATAGACTCATAAATTTCACCTGGGGTTTTAATATCTAAAACTATTCTATACAGAATTCTAGAGACAAATAATTTTTTGGTGTTTCAAAAAAAGACAGAGTATACTTATTGGTTAAACATGCTATGGTGGTGTTTTCAGAGACTTCAAAAACCACTGAAACAGAATGACCTACCTTGTGCTCATTGTAGGATTGCTTTGAATTCTATCTGTACAGCTGTTGCATGGAGCCCATTTAGGGTGAAGAATTGATTCATTTCCTTTTTAAATGAAAGAGAAGTTAATTAAAGCAAATGTGTTTTCTGGGGGTATTACCTGCCAGGATATCATCCTTTTTGGCCAAATGGCAACAATTTTTATACCAAATAAATTCGCTAATTCCCTATACATAAAGCTAGAAAAATAATAGCTTTTGATATAATGAGAATACAGGTAGTCCCCAACTTATGACGGGTTCCATTCTGATGACTCCATCTTAACTTGGTTCCGATGTAAATCAAACATCTCTTTTTTCTTTTATTTTTAAGTTTTCATTATTATTGCCGTTTATTATCAGTAGCTTTATAAATTCGGTCTTTATTTGTCTTTGGTAGTTGGAAACATTACATATAAATTTAAAGATATATATATATATATATATAATTGAACTTTAGATAAAGGTTTACAGAACAAACTAGCTTCTCATTAAACAGTACGTATATTGTTTTGTGACATTAGTTAACAACTCCATGACATGTCAGTACTCTCTCTGCTCAACCTGGGGTTCCCTATTACCAGCTTTTCTGTCCCCTCCTGCCTTCTAGTCCTTACCCCTGGGCTGGTGTGCCCCTTTTGTCTCGTTTTGTCCTATAGGTCTGTCTAATCTTTGGCTAAAAGGTGAACCTCCAGAGTGACTTCATTACTAGACTAAAAGAGTGTCCAGGGGCCATACTCTCAGGGTTTCTCCAGTCTCTGTCAGGGCAGTAAGTCAGCCTGGTCTTTTTTTGAGTTAGAATTTTGTTCTACATTTTTCTCCAGCTCTGTCCGGGACCCTCTATTGTGATCCCTGTCAGAGCAGTCCATGGTGGTAGCTAGACACCATCTATTTGTACTGGGCTCAGCCTTGTGGAAGCCATGGTAGTTGTGGCCTATTAGTCCTTTGGACTAATCTTTTCCTTGTATCTTTAGTTTTCTTCATTTTCCCTTGATCCTGAAGAGATAAGACCAGTGGAGTATCTTAGACGGCCGCTCATGGGCTTTTAAAACCACAGACGCTACTCACCAGAGCAGAATGTAGAACTTTTTCTTTATAAACTATGTTATGTCAGTTGAGCTAGCTGTTCCCTGAGACCATTGTCCCCACAGCCCTCAACCCAGTAATTCTGTCCCTCAGGGAGTTTGGATGTGTCCACGTAGCTTTCCATGACTTTACCCTGAACAAGTTGTGCTGGCTTCTCCAGTATTGTGTATTGTCTTATCCTTCACCAAAGTTACCACTTGTCTATTGTCTATTTAGTGTTTGTCCATCCCCACCCCTCCCCTCCCTCATAGCCATCAAAGATAGTTTCTTTTTGTGTGTAAACCTTTTCATGAGTTTGTATAATAGTGGTCTCATATAATATTTGTCCTTTTGTGATTGACTTATTTCACTCAGCATAATGTCCTTCAGTTTCATACATGTTATGAGATGCTTCACAGATTCATAATTGTTCTTTATTGTTGCATAATACTCCATTGTGTGTATGTACCATAGTTTGTTTATCCATTCATCTGTTGATGGACATCTAGGTTGTTTCCATATTTTTGCTATTGTGAACAATGCTGCCATGAACATGGGTGTGCATATGTCTGCTTGTGTGATGGCTCTTATTTCTCTAGGATATATTTCTAGGAGTGAGATTGCTGGATCATGGTATTTTTATTTCTAGTTTCCTAGTGAAGTACCATATCATTTTCCAAAATGGTTATACCATTTTGCAATCCCACTAACAGTGCGTCAGAGTTCCAATCTCCCTGCAGCCTCGCCAACATTTGTTATTTTCTTTTTTTTGATTCGTGCTAGTAATGCTGGGGTGAGATGGTATCTCAAGGTGGTTTTGATTTGCATTTCTCTAATGGCTAGTGATTGTGAACATTTCCTCATGTGTCTGTTGGACACTTGAATGTCGTCCTTGGTGAAGTGTCTGTTCATTTCCTTTGTCCATTTTTTAATGGCATTATATGTCTTTTTGTTGTAGAGGTGGCGGATTTTCCCGTAGATTTTAGAGATTAGAACTTTGTCAGATTTGTAATAACCAAATTTTTTTCTCCAGTCTGTAGGTTTTCTTTTTACGCTTTTGGTGAAGTCTTTTGATGAACATAAGTGATTAATTTTTAGAAGATCCCAGTTATCTAGCTTATCTCCTGGAGTTTGTTTGTTGTTAGTTATGCTTTATATCCTGTCAATGTCGTGTATTAGAGTCTATAGCATTGATCTGATTTTTTTCTACTCTGATCTTTATAGTTTTTGGTCTTATATTTAGGTCTTTGATCAGTTTGAATGAATTTTTGTATGTGGTGTGAGGTATGGGTCCTATTTCATTTTTTTTTGCTTATGGACATCCAATTTGGCAGCACCCATTATTAAAAAGATTGTTGTTTCCCCCATTTGATGGACTTTGGGACTTTGTTGAAGATCAGGTGACCATAGGTGGATGGATTTACATCTGGGTTCTTGATTCTGTTCCGTTAGTCAATGTGTCGGTTGTTGTACCAGTACCAAGCTGTTTTTACTACCATACTGTATAGTAGGTTCTGAGAACAGGTAGTGCGAGTCGTCCTACTTTATCCTTCTTCATCAATAATGCTTTACTTTTCCGGGGCCTCTTCCCTTTCCATATAAAGTTAATGATTAGTTTTTCCATCTCTTTAAATAATGTTGTTGCTGTTTGGATCGAGATTGCATTGTACTTGTAGATTGCTTTGGGTAGAATTGTCATTTTCACAATGTTAAGTCTACCTATTCGTGAGTATGATATGTTTTTCCATTTACATAGATCTCTTTTGGTTTCTTGCAGTAGTGTTTTGTAGTTTTCTTTGTACAAGTCTTTTACATCCCTGGTTAGATTTATTCCTAAGTATTTTATGTTTTTAGGGGCTATTATAAATGGTATTGTTTTCCTGATTTCCTTTTCATCGTTCTCTTTGTTGGTGTATAGGACTCTAACTGATTTTTGCTCATCTTGTATCCTGCTACTATGCTGAACGTTTCTATCAGTTCCAGTAGTTTTCTCATAGAGTCTTTTGGGTTTTCTACATATGGTATATCATCTGCAAATAGGGACAGTTTAACTTCTCCATTACCAATTTGGATGCCATTTGTTTCTTTTTCTTGCTCTAGCTAGGACTTCAGGCACAAAATTAAATAGGAGTGGTGATGAAGGACATCCTTGTCTTATTCCTGTTCTCAAGAGGTGTGTCTTCAGCCTCTCTCCATTAAGAATGATGTTGGCTGTTGGTTTTGTATAGATGTCTTTTATTATGTTGAGGAATTTCCCTCGTATACCTATATTATTGAGAGTTTTTATCATGAATGGATGTTGGGCTTTGTCAAATGCCTTTTTTGTGTCGACTGAGATGATCATGTGATTCTTTTCCTTTCTTTTATTTATGTGGTGGATTATGTTGATTGATTTTCTAATGTTGAACCATCCTTGCATACCTGGTATGAATGCTACTTGGTTGTGGTGTATTATTTTTTTTTGATATGATGCTGAATTCTATTGGCTAGAATTTTTTTGAGAATTTTTGC
>NW_004444300.1:249196-250840 GCF_000243295.1 Trichechus manatus latirostris | reverse complement strand
TATTTCCTTTCTTCTGGTGGCTATAGGCTTTTTTTGCTTTTTTTCCTATTTGTTTGAGTTGTGTAGTTAATGTTTTGATTCTGTTCCTTTCTTCTTTTTTGATGTGTGCATCTATTGCTATAAATTGACCTCTGAGCACTGCCTTTGCTGTGTCCCAAAGATTTTGGTATGATATGTTTTAATTCTCATTTGATTCTAGGAATTTTTTGATTCCATCTTTGATTTCTTCTATTACCCAGTGGTGTGTAAGCATCGTGTTATTCAGTTTCCATGTAATTGAATTTTTTCCCTTGCTCTTCCTGTTGTTAATTTCTACCTTGATGGCATTGTGATTAGAGAAGATCTTTGTATTATATCAATGCTTTGGGTTTTGTTGACGGTTGTTTTGTGGCTGAAGATGTGGTCTGTTCTGGAGAATATTTCATGTGCATTGGAAAAGAGTGTGTATTTTGCTGCTGTTGGGTGGAGTTTTCTATACATGTCTGTGAGGTCAAGTTGGCTGATTGTGGCCTTTAAATCTTCTGAATCTTTGTTGAGTTTCTCTCTAGATGTTCTGTCTTTGACTGAAACTAGTGTGTTGAAGTCTCCTACTATTACAGTGGAACTGTCAATTTCTCTTTTCAGTGCTGTTGATGTTTATGTATTTTGGAGCCTTGTCATTTGGGTGCATATATATTTATTATGGTTACGTGTTCATGCTGGATAGTCCCTTTAATCATTATATAGTGCCCTTCTTTGTCTTTTATGGTAGATTTTGTTTAAAGTCTATTTTATCTGATATTAGTATTGCCACTCCTGCTTTTTTTTGGTGGCTGTTTGCTTGATATATTTTTTTCTGTCCTTTGATTTTTAATAAATTTATGTCTTTGTTTGTAAGGTGTGTCTCTTGTAGACGGTATATTGATGGATCCTGTTTTTTAATCCATTCTGTCACTCTCTGTATCTCTATAGGTACATTTAGGCCATTTACATTCAGTGTAATTGTTGATAGATGTGAGTTTATTGCTGTCATTTTGTAGTGCTTTTTTTGTGGTGCTGATGATTTCTTTTTTCCTCTTACTCTCCTTTGCTGAATTCCTTTTCTTTGTGGACTTTTTTTCATTTATTTTGTTTTTGTAGATTTTGTTTTTACTGAGAGTTTATGTTTTTCTTCTTTATTTTGATGAGTAGGTTTGTTAACTTTCTTTGTGGTTACCTTGAAATTTACCCTTGTCTTCCTAAGTTTGAACCAGTCTATTATTACTCAGAATCGACATACCTTCCTCTCCATTAAAAAGTTCTATACCTGTATTATTCATTCCCTGTTTTATTGTTCTGAAGTTGTTGTCATTTGCAGATTAACCTCTCTTGTTCCCTGTTGTAAATCTTTTGGTTTTGGATAGTCCTTGAGAGTTCATTTCCTAGGCTGATATCTGGTTGGTGCAATCTTGTGTCCTAGATTCAGGCTGTCATCTGATGTCATTTGTTCTCAAACAGGAGGACTCTCTTTAATAATTCTTTGTTTTTTTTGGAAGTTAAGTATACTTTTATTTATTTATTTATTTAGTTTTATTGTACTTCAGGTGAAGATTTACAGAACAAATAGCTTCTCATGAAACAGTAGTACACATATTGTTTTATGACATTGGTTAACAACCCCACAAC
>NW_004444300.1:234933-248839 GCF_000243295.1 Trichechus manatus latirostris | reverse complement strand
TGTGATCCCGGCCAGAGCAGTCAGTGGTGGTAGCCGGGCACCATCTAGCTGTACTGGACTCAGTCTGGTGGAGGCCTTGGTAGCTGTGGTCCGTTAGTCCTTTGGACTAATCTTCTCCTTGTATCCTGTTCTCTTCATTCTCCTCTCTTTAATAATTCTTGTACGTTTGGTTTGGTTTTCACATGTTGCTCTTAATTTCTGTTTATATGGAAATTCCTAAATTCACCATCATATTTGAATGAGAGTTTTGTAGAAGTGAAAGCCTTCATAAGGAGATGCAAATGTGGCCCCTGTGAAAGAAGAGGGGGAAAAAAGGAGAATTGAGTGGAGTAGACTGCAATGCAGCTCTGAGAAAGTCTCCACTAGGTGGATGAAGAAACCCAGAGCAAAGACTGCTATTTTGAGGAATTCCATATTGGGCAGGAATGGCCTGACTCTGGCACCCCAACAATTGTCAATCATTAGCTCAGGAAAGTCTGTGGAGAGTGTGGCCACAGGGAGAATGTTACAGTGGAATCAAGTTGCAAGAGCTGGAAGCAATCAGCTAATATCTTACACTAGGTTGTCTAGAGAAGGAAAAACAATAATGCATATAAATATGTATATAGAGAGATTTACACTAAAGAAATGGCTCGTGCAGTTGTAGAGGCACATAAGCTCTAAGTCTGTGGGTTAAGCTGGAGACTTCGCCTGACACAGGTAGCTGCAGGAGTAGGAGAATCCGAGATTGGCAGGTTAGACAGCAGGCCTCTTGCTCGCAGGCTATGGAGGCCAATGAATCCTAAGATTGGCAAACAATACAACAGGTAAGCTGCTAGCTCAAGTCCCAAGAACCAGAGATCAGACAAACAGGAGCCAGCTGCAGGATCCAGAGTGAGCAAAAGCCCACAAGCTTTGCCAGAATGTCTACCTATATTAGATACAGATCACACCCGCAAGGATACTCCCTTTCAACTAGTTAGCTGCTCATAACACATCTCATCATGTTGGTGATTGCATTATATCGGAACTAACTATAAAGGGGATTATATCATTAAATAGCTGTCAAACTACATCATAACTGCCAAACCACTGAAAATCATCGCTCAGCCAAGTTTACACACAACCTTAACCATCACAGTCCACTCCTTGTTAACTGGGCACCCATACCCATTTCTAAATAAAGACAATTATAAAGTCATACTTGCCTAACATGATACAACTAACACACATACAACTGAAAATGCTCTACCTGTGTACATCTTATATTTAATAAGTGACAAAAACAAAAATATTTGATGTATGCATACAAGGAAGAAATACTCATAACAATTACAATCCTTGTTTCTGCAACTGGTAACGTGGTTGTAACTGATATTTAGAAGTACCTTCTTCCACCACCCATCCCATATTCCCTTTGCCTTCAGTAAGCACCTCAGCAGGTTGTGGTTCTTTGCCTGGTGGGTGACCAAACCTTCATTCCTGAAGGGCCTGGGCCATTAGTAATCATGTTGGAATTGGGTTGCTATAGTTTTCTATTTACTTTAATCAGTGGGCCTGGCAGTACTAAGAGACACCATAAGGGATCTCCAGCATTCCAGACATACTCTTCTTTACTTCCATTATGTAGTGTCAATATGATTTCCTCTTGGTAATCAGGATCAATCACACAAGCCAATATGGTAACTTCTTTCTTTGCCCGTTGATTCACAGACATGAAGAGCCCAGAGTGGTCAGGTGGCATTCTTAACTTCCATTTCAGTGGAATCAGTGATGTACCCCCAGGTAGGAGCATTCATTTCTTTGGAACTAATACTTCTAGGCCTGTAGACCATAGGGTCACAGGGGCAGGGAGCAAACATATTGTGAGTGAGTGACTAGGGGCAATAGTGAATGGTGCCACTGCCACATCCACCACTTGATTCCTGGATGCATGAATCCTGGCTATGGGAGAAACAGCAGCATATATTGGATGCTAGTTTAGAGCATATACAGCCTCCTGGAGAACATTGCCCCAACCCTGCAAGGTATTGCCACCTAGCTGGTGCTGTAACTGTGTCTTTAGAAGGCCATTCCATCATTCTATCAAGCCAGCTGCTTCAAGATGATAGGGAACATGGTAAGACCAGTGAATTCCTTAAGCATGAGCTCATTGCTGCATTTCATTTGCTGTGAAGTGAATCCCTTGATCTGAGGTGATGCTGTGTGATATCATGATAGTGTTAAGGCATTCTGTAAGTCCACAGTTGGTAGTTTTGACATAAGCATATTGTACAGGGAAGGCAAACTAGTATCCAGAGTAGGTGTCTAATCCAGTAAGGACCAAATGTTGCCCTTTTCATGATGGAATTTGTCCAATGTAATCAACCTGCTACCAGGTTACTGGATGCTCACCTCAAGGAATGATGCCACATCAGGGACTCAAAATAGGTCTCTGCTGCTTGCAGATTGGACACACAGCACTGGCTCTAGCCAACTCGGCCTTAGTGAGTGGAAGACCATTTTGCTGAGCCAGTGCAAAGCCTCCATCCCTGCTGTCACGGACACTTTGCTCATGAGCCCATTGGGCAATGAGAGGTATGGCTAGGGAAAGAGGATGCTTGGTTTCCACAGAATGTGTCATCTTATCTACTTGATTGTTAAAATGTTCCTCTGCTGAGTTCACTTCTGTTGAGCTTTCACATGAATCACAAATATCTTCACTTCTCTGGCCCATTCAGAGAGGTCTCTCCACGTACCTCTTCCTCATACCTCCTCATCTCCAATTTCCAATCATGCCCTTCCAAGTCCCTGACCATCCAGCCAAACCATTGGCCACAGCCCATGAATCAGTATACGGTCACACATCTGGGCATTTCTCCTTCCAAGTAAAGTGAATAATGAGGTGCACCGCTTGAAGTTCTGACCATTGGGAGGATTTCCTTTCACCACTGTCCTTCAGGGAGGACCCAGAAGGGTTTGTAGTGTTGACGCTGTCCACTTTCGAGGACAGCCTTTTTTTTTTGCAGAATCATCTGTAAACCAGGCACTGATTTTCTGTTCCTCAGTCAGTTGATCATAAGCAACTCCCCATGAGGCCATAGGTGCAGACTAGGAGATGTAATGTATTGTGACATGAGTGGAGACCATGGGCATTTGGGCCACTTCCTCATGCAACTTACTTGTGCCTTCTGGTCCTGCTCAGGCCTGATCTCATATATACCACTTCCCTGATGGAGCGCTGCTATGAACGTCCATCTGGCTCTGTGGATCAGACAACACCCAGTTCATGATGGGCAGCTCAGGCCTCATGGTGACTTGATGGACCATGGTTAAGCATTCAGTCTCTACTAAGGCCCACTAACAAGCCAAAAGCTGTTTCTCAAAAGGAGAGTAGTTATCTGCAGAGAATGGCAGGGCTTTGCTCCAAAATTCTAAGGGTCTGTGCTGTGATTCACCAATAGGGACCTGCCAAAGACTCCAAACAGCATCTCTGTCTGCCAGTGACACTTCAAGGCACCATAGGATCAGCTGGGTCGTATGGCCCAATTGGCAAAGTAGCTTACATGGCATTCTGAACCTGTTGCAGAGCCTTCTCTTATTCTGCGCCCCACTCAAAACTAGCAACTTTTCAAATCACTTCATAAATAGGCCAAGTAGCATGACTGAATGAGGTATACGTTGCCTCCAAAATCTAAAGAGGCCCACTAGGCTTTGTGTCTCCATTTTAGTGGTTGTTAGGTTTCATCAAGTAGATTTCCAACTCATAGTGACTCCATGTGAGAGTAGAACTGCCATTTAAGGTACTTTGGTTTTGTTTGGACAGAAGTCCATTTTTCTTTGCTAATACCTATTTGCTTCTAAAATATTATTAAATCTACTTAGTATTCATCTTTACTCTCCCCAAATGTCTGCACTCATCAAACTTACCATCTATTGATGAAAACAGAAATGGAGCAGGCAATAGAGTGTGTTAAATGCTACTGAGTAGATAAATACTGTCCTAGACTTGAGTCTATAGAAGGGTTTTATAACTTCTAAATAAATAAGTCGTCGAAGAGGAATAACAACTAATTTCTATCCTTTTATATATTTTATTTTGGTTTCTTGCCTTGTTTAATTGGCTAGGCCTTCAAATGAAATGCAAATATTAGTGATGGGAAGTTTTTTTTTCTTTTTTTTTTTCAAAATCCCTTTCTTAGGGGACAATTTTCTAACATTTCATCTTTAACTGTAACTTGTGCCGGAAATATTTTGTAAATATCCTTTATCAGATTGATTAATTTTCATTCTTTGTCTGTTTGGTGAGTTTCATCCAGAAAGTGTATTGGGTATAATACAATGCTATTATGTATTTATTAAGATATTTGTATGAATTTTCTTCTTTTTCTTAATATAGTGATTGATTTCCACATTAAATCAACCTTGTACTTCAAGTTTAAAATTAATTTGTCATAATATATTATTCTTATTCCCATATCATTTTATATAATGTCTTTGGTATTATTTTGTTTAGAATTTTTACATCTATGTCATGACAGCAATAAGCCTATAATTTTTCTTTCTTTCCCATGTCCTTGTCTGATCTTCATGTCGAATTTAAGCTGACTTCATAAGTACTTTGGGAAAAAGGATTAGTAGCTGATCCGAAAACTCATGACCTACCACATGGATATCTGGAGGGAAAAAAGAAAAAGAAAGAAAGAAATGAACTGATCAATCCCCTTGTAAAAATGTTAACTGGATCTCCTGATGATATTTATTAGTAGAAAGATAACGGAGAATCTTCCTCTGTGAAATCCTTTTAGCAGTATACACTTCATCTATCTAGGTTGCTAATGGTAAATCAGCATAGAATTTAATGAGTTTATTGGATAGAGCCAGCTGGACAATGTCAGCAGAAACTATGTAATTATCACAGTAAACACTGAGAAGTTTCATGACCAAAATAAGCTCCCTTTCTGTAAATGATGCCATACATGCATTATTAGTATCTTAATCTGTTATGTTCGGCTTAAAAAACATGCTAAAATAATTTGAATAAATCTGGGGAGTTCTGCTGTTGGTCTCAGAATTCTTCATGTTGCAGTTGGGTTTTGCAACTGTTTCCTTTGAATTAGTAATGAATTTTGGTACAGCATAATATTTCTTATGTTATTAAGCCAAAAAGAGTGTTCCCTATTATTCTGTTCTAAAGAGGAGTTTATGTAAAATTTTTTATTTTTTCTTTCTTAAATGTTTCAAAGAATTCATCAGTGAAGACATTTAAACCTGCGTTTTTCTTGTGCAAAGTTGTATCATGGTTAATGAGCACAGCTGAGATCATTCTATCTAGAAAATATTCTGAGGAGCTTCCATATGTTCCCATACCTGTCAGAATGACACTTCTGTGATAATCTGTTTTGTGAAATGTGTCTTTCTGCAAACATTTCTTAATATAGTTTGCATGTCTTCTTTTTTTATTTTAGGAAATAAAAAACCAGGATTACAATGACTTTTTTGTTGCATTAGTTATGTTGTCATCATGAGCCTCTTAATTTATTGACATAGAGATAAACATTGATTTTCCTTTAATTACTTTTTAAGTGTTAGTATAGTAATCACACCACTAGAAATCATGACCATAACTTTCCTCTGTTCATGAGTTAAACTAGAAATTCAGATATTGTAAAGGTTTGACATATATCATCCAAAAGTATGTAATATGCAATATTACACAGACATCTCTATTTAAAAAGAATATATAATGCCGATATAACTGGTCTTCCTTAGTCTCACCCTACTAACAATAACACCAGCTGCATGCATTTCCTTCTGCATTATAATATTTGAGTATGTGCAGAAGGAAAAATATATATAAATGTGTGTGTATAAAAACATATACACATTCTATTTATTTATTTATTTATTTTGATGTGCAGTAAGAACCTCCTTGGAAAGAAGAAAGTTGATTAGGTATCTAGCTGAGAGCCATACAGCATATGAGCCCTGCAGTGAATGAACTCAGGCAATTTCATTGTGCTGTTGTTGTTGTTTCTCCTTGAGTTTCTTCTCATCAGTTTAAATTTCTTTTGCTTTCAAGCAAGGCAGTCTTTCCTACCCGCACAGCTCCCTTTTCTTATTTCTTTATGTGAGATAAAACTATAATCACAAAATTCATTTATTAACGAGGGAAAAAATTATATTTCAAAGAATTTTCAGACTTTTGCTGTGTATTTAAGGAAAGTCTTTCAAGGGAAACTCACCTTTGAAAAAATGGCTAAGACTTGGATGCTTGAATTAAAGGGATTATGTTGTGGAGTACAGGGGCAATAGTACTATGGTTAGAGTCATTTATCTTTTTTTCTAAGGGGATGCTGATCACTCAGATATTGTCAGTACTCGCTTTAGTTAAGTTAGGATTAGAGTGGATAAATAAAGTGGTTTTATAAACACAAACCATACATCTGGGAATGCTCATATATATGAACAGGACATTATTTCTGTTCAGTTTACAGGTCAAACCATAGTCATATTAGAGTGAATAATGAGGATTTTCTGATTACATGACAGATCTAAAAATTATCCCTTGAATCAATATGCTGATTTATCTGTCTCTTTATGACATTTTTAATCTCTTTATTTCTCAGTGTGTAAATGACGAGATCCAGGAGAGGCGTGATTATTGTGTAAAATACAGCAAGAAACTTCTCCACCCAAGTGGTGCTGAGTGGTCACAGATAGATGAAGATGCAGGGTCCAAAGAACACTACTACCACTATGATGTAGGAAGTACAGGTAGACAGTGTTTCTGATACCCCATCCTTAGTGGGAAAGGGAGCAGTTAATATGATAAAGGTGTAGGCGATCAGCAAGAGAATGAAGCACGTTGTTGCCAAGACACCGCTGTCAGCATTTATCAGTGTTCCCAGAGTATGCGTACCCATGCAGGTTAGTTTGATCACCGAAGGGATATCACAGAAAAAGCTGTCCACTGCTCTGGGTCCACAGAAAATGGCTGTTGCAAAATCATTGCCATTTGACTCATGGCATGCACAAAGCCAATGATCCAAGATATCAAAACTAACCAGAGGCACATCTGTCTGTCCACGATGCTGGAGTAATAGAGGGGCTTGCAGATGGCCACATAACAGTCATAGGTCATTGTCACAAGCAGTACCATCTCACCTCCTCCAAAGAAATGCACACACAGAATCTGGCTCATGCAACCCCCAAAGGAGATGGTCTTATTATCCTTTAGGAATTCCGTAGTTAGTTTAGGGGTGGTGACCGGGGAAAGGCAGAAGTCAGTGAATGAGAGATTGGCCAAGAGGGAGTACTTGGGGGAATGGAGAAGAGGCTCAGAGATGATCAAGAGCACAGCAAGGATGTTACCTATAACAGTCATCAGGTAGAGTACAGAAAATGACAGTAAGAGATAGGTTTGGAGCTCTCTTGAATTACAAAGTGCACTAAAAATTAATTAAGTTTAGAAAGGCAGCTCCAAGACGTTACCCACTGGAAACACAGTTCTTATGGGTAACAAAAATAAACACTCAGATTGAAAATATATAGTAATAATGTTCTCCATAAACAATTTCTCCAAGACTTGAACATACTCTTTTGCAGGGAATCAGAAGGACTAGTCTTGATTTCTGAGCTCTAAAATATATTTAGAAACTATTTTACCAAAATTGACCCAAGGCCATAATCTAGTACTGCATTCTGATGCAAAACATGCTTCTCAGGCACAAACCGACAGCTAAATAGAAAAGTGTGGGGAGACAAGATTTAACCAAAGTCTACTGCAAATACTGGGAAAAGCTGTTCATCAAATGATTTCAGAAAAGGTGTTTATTTTCCAAAGAAGACCACAGATGCTGATTAAGCATTTCTAGTATTAGATACTATTTTGCATATCTAATCTCCTGGTGAGAGGTTATTTCTACAAAACTCTATGTACCTTGAGAGGTGATAATTCTTATATATATTGACTGATCTTTGGCCCTCACTGGCAAGAAGGAGCACTTTTTTGAAACTACCTGAAATGACAGATGTATGAAAGCTAATTTACTCCTAACTGTCCTTCCTGGGATAAAATATAAATTCTCATTTCATTTGTCCTTAAACAATTTAGCCATATTATTTAAATTCACTTCAGTGGAAAATAGAATAAAATAAACTGTATTTTCCCTAAGCCAGAAAGCCAAACCATTCTTTCTTTACTTCTTTCTTCCCTTCTTCCCTTCGTCCCTCCCTTCCCTTTCTTCCTTTGTTCCTCTGTATCGCTCAGTTTTTCCTATTACATTTTCTGTAAATGTAAATAGAGATTAAAAGTTGATTAAATAGCACCTATTTTGAACCAGGTGCTGTACTTAGCACCTTACAAACTATCTATTTTAATCATCACAACATTTATAGCCATTTTACAAATGAGACACCCTAATTTCCCACGTCATACAGCTATAAAATGGCATAACTGAAATATAAACTGAGGTTTGTCTAACTTCAAAACCTCCAACATAACTTCTCTGTTAAAGATAGCTTATGGTAAGAACATCGGTTTTGAAAAGACTAAGAAAACAATTAAGATTTTTGAAATAAATACTTTGTTTATGAAGAGATAATTCACACACAAAGAAATGTAAATGCCCCGAATGATAAGAAGACATTTGTTTATATAAAAATCATTTTTTTGTATTTCTCTTCCTTTTTTAATTGTTGAAAATACGTACAACAAAACATACACCAATTCAACAATTTCTACATGTATATGGAAATTAATCTAACTTCAGTTTTTGCCTTCAAATAGGAATGTACTTAATCCCATTAATCTAAATGACTGAGCTTTTCTTAGTTTATCCCTTCAATCAAATGGTAGAACAAGGCAAAATCCACAAGTAACTAGAAAATATCAGCAAAAGGCAGAGGGCCTGTGAAAACAGATCTTCCCAAACCTGGGTGCCTGGGAACTTCGAAGATTGTAGAAGGGCAGTACTTTTGTTAGTTGGTGTGTGAGACTCCGTGTCAGGAGTCCAAAGTCCCAGGGATTAGTAGGGAGTGAATATTCTTCATCTTTCCTGTAAACATATCAACTAAGGAGCATGTACAGTACTCTAAGCTTAACAGGTATGTGTAAAAAGATAATACAGCAAAGAAAAAACAGGACAACTTGGTTTTAAATTGGGGAATATTAAGAGTGAAAATTAAAAAGTCAGATGGTTTGGGATATACTTATCCTACAGAGATCATTGCTGAAACCAATGTTTGCTGATAAGGCTTACTTTGGATTCTGCCTTCAATCTGAAATGAAGTCCACTTTATTTCTGCTGTGACAGGGTTAGTGAGTGTGCATTCTCCTCATTGCAGCATATATACACTGTGAAGAGTAGCCTCTGGCCTGGGAAACTTTCCACCTCTCTGTTCTAAATAGAGCCAAGTATGTGGAATATCTTCTTACATCATGCTCCTCAGGGATTCAGTAGCTTCCAACTTCCCCAGAATTGAGAGCATCATCAACTAATGCACCATTTTCTGAGCTAGGTTACAGACAGATAAGTTAAATACAACTAAAAAAAGCTCACTAAAATATAAGAAGAAGCCCTGGTGGCACAGTGGTCAAGAGCTATGGCTGCTAATATAATAAAAAAATGTTTAAAGTATTTTCTATTTTTATGTTTGTTAGGAGCATATGACTTTCTTCCTTTTGCTCTGTATCTACTATGTCATGAAATTGAGCTAAGATGTCAGCTCTAGTCTCAGCGGAACTTAGATGAGTTATGTAGGTGAACAGGTGACAGCCAGTTGATCACAGTCTAATTTACTAAGATTCAAACAACTTATTAGATGTATTTGGAGCAAATATTGAAGACCCCCTTCATCTGCCATTTCCCATTCTCATCTACTTTGTGGAGTTAACAACTATCAACAACTTGTAGTGTATTATTCTATTTACTCTTCTTATAGATAGTGATAGGTGTACACAGTAACATAATATGCCATTGGAGAGGTTTTTTTCCTTTTTCTTTCTTTTTTATTGTTTTCTGTTTTGATTTGAAATAAATTAGATATGAAAAGCCATTATTAAATTCCCACTTCTTTCTTTTCTCCTGTCTCTTACTGTCCCTGCCCCTCTCCTCCTTCTTTACCCCTCTCCCTCTCATTCTTTGGTTTATCCCTTTTGTTTATAGATCTTAAAGTATCTAAATGAATTTATTCATTCTACTAATCGTTATTGTGACCTGAGGTCTGGTGTTCATAAATATCTAAATCTGGCAACATAAATATTAGTCACTTGCTTGGATGGTACAAAACACTTTTCCGGCACTGTCTCATATAATCGTAGAACCATTTACATATGAAAAAACTGACTAAAAGAGGCTAAGTGATTTTTCCAAGTCACACAGCTAATAAGCAAAGGACCTAGAAGAGGTACCATCTGGGAAAGAACGTTTGTTTAAAGGAGAGTTTGTTTTGGTTTAGGGAGTATATGAATTCTCTGAGTCTTGAAAAACAAAATGCAGTAAAGTAATTAAAATTTTTAATTCAAAGTTTTATGTATACAGTCTGCAGTTAAACACACACATTGGGGTAACAGCCACACCATGAAGATATAGAACAGTTCCATTACCCCCTCAAAGTCTCCTGGGCTACTTTATAGTTAACTGCTCCTCCAACCCTGCCCCAAGCAACCACTGATCTGATTTCTGTCCTTGTGGTTTTCTGTTCCAGAAGGTAAAAAAATGGATTTTTTACACTATGTAGCCTTTTGAGTTTGGCTTTTTTAACTCAGTATGATGCATTTAAGAGTCATCCATCTTGTTGCATGTATCAGTGGTTACTTTTTATTGCTGAGTAATATTCCATTGTATGAATGTGCCACAGTTTGTTTATCCACTCCTCACTGAAGGACATTAAGTTGTTAATTTTTATTGGTTAAGAATAAAGCCACTATAGACATTCATGTACATGTAGTTTTCATTTTACTTGGATAAATACCTAAGAATGGAATTGCTAGGTCATGTGGTTAATTGTATATTGGGTGAAGTAATTTTTATTAAGAATTATTTTTGAAAAAGAGGAAATAAGTAGCCAAATGCAAATATGTTTGGTAAACCTGTTTATGATTGGTGTTAGTACAAGTTGTTTAAGTTTCCTTTAATTTGATCTGGGATCACCCTTACAGTGTGTGAATCTAGAAGTTTTCTATCTTTAGGAGTGCTGGTAAAGTTTGCAAAAAGCTTGGAATTAGGAAATATTAGATATTGGGAGGATCCTGTTTTTTTTCTAGTGAAGTAAAAAAGAATTTATTGTGCACCAATATTCATCTCAGCGCTATTCTTAATAGACAAAACAAACCAAATGTCCATCAACAGATGAATGGATAAACAAAATGTGTTATAGACATACAATGGAATAACACTTATCCATAAAAAGAAATGAAGTCTTGACACATGCTACAACATGAATGAACCTGGAAAACACGATGTCGAGTGAAGTAAGTCAGTAACAAAAGGATAAATCCTGTATGATCTCCTTTATACGAAATGCCTAGAAAAAGCAAATGTACAGAGATCAGAGTTTAATAGTGGTTACCAGGGGCAGTCCATAGGGGAAAAGAGGATAGTTGTTTAGGAAGCATTGAGTTTCTGTCTATGGTGTTGGAAAATTTGACAATGGATATTGGTGATGGTTTTACAACATGATTGATGTAGTTGATGTCCTGAGTTGTACACTTGAAAGATGTTGAATTGACAAATTTGTGTTATCTATATTTTACAACAATAAAAAGTGCAGATTTATGTTTTATGTTGTTTTAAAAAAATGAATTTATTGACTATATTCATGCTACCTGGCCTATTCACAACTGGCACTACAGATGAAAGGGATTCTGAGTGCTGTGGGTTATATAAAAGGCCATCCCTGTTTCCTCACCCTTATTACTTTCTTTGAAAATTGTTACTGATATTTTATGTTGATTTAGAAATGACAAGGTATTAATAGTTGTATAATAATTAATTCATGTTAATATCCAGACATAATGCTATAATAAATTTCAAAGCAGAGGGTGATCAAGGTAGAAGAAGTAAATCTCAAGGTTTCAAAAATTTATATTTTTATCATCAAATAACTCAAAGCAGAACTCTCCCTAGAGATGAGATAAAAACATGGGGATATAAAAAAAAAAATCAGAGACAGAGAATCTGAATACATCTTACATGCCAGGAACTTCAGCTTACATTGACTGATTTAATCTTCATAATAACCACATGAAGTGAATCTCATTGTTGAGAAGTTTTGTTGCAGAGTAACTTGTTAAAAGTCACAGAGCTGGGAAGCAACGTGACCGGGGAGTACATCCAAGGTTCTCTGACTCTAGAGTCCTCCTTCCATGGTGTCATTCTAACTCTGTTAAATTCCAAAGGCTGAATTCTTTTTGCATGGTGAGTAACTGTTTCTCATAGCTTTCTGGAGGCTGCCCTCCATAATGTCAATTCAGGTTCTTTCTGACATAAACTGTTAGCTACCAATTTCCTGTTTGGAAATTTCTGTTAATTATAGTTACATATCTATGCCTGAGGCTGTGACTTAATTCAGGAGAACTGTGAATCTGTGAGAAGAGACTCTCCTCTACCTGTGCATCCAGGGAGCTCTGAGGCTGTACAGAAAATATTCTATTTCCTGAGTCACCTATGTTCTAGAGACTTCAAAAGTCCCAACAGTTAGCTGGGAGAAGAAATTCTCAATGTTTCTGGAATCTATGCAAAACTTCCAGACACTTCCAGTAAATATCTCTAGATAGTTGATATTGAAATACTGTTATATTAATTTTAAATGTGAGACAAGAAGGAAACTAAAGGAAAAGTTAAGAAATTATTATTCAATATAAAATATATCACAATACGTGCATTACTATCTGTGATCACACTCTTTTTCATGGCTAATGTTTATTCTAAATTCTAACTAAAGCCTGAAATGTGGTCAGAATGCAACAGAAAAATTAATATACTTTCTATTTGGACAAGTGTTTATAGGAAAGTGTCATCCTCAGTGTGGAATATAGTTAATGTGGAGCATGGCTTCTGTGAGTGGAGAAGTAAAATGACTTGTGTGGGTAGTTGGTGATGGTGAGCTGTGGCAGCAGATCATGTAAGCTGCTTATCATGTCCATGACTCAATTTCCAACTTTGAACTGCTGGTTTTACAGGGTTGTTGAGAGCAGAGAAATATCACTTAACACAGTTATGATCATAAACTCTTTAAGAGTGGAAAAGCTTTATTAGAATTTCTCTAAAAAACAAAGCAATATTGGGAGGCTACCATTTACTTGGGTGTTAGTTGTTGTTGTTAGGTGCTGTCGAGTTGGTTCCAACTCATAGCGACCTTATGCACCACAGAACGAAACACTGCCCAGTCCAGTGTCATGCTCACAATCATTGTTATGCTTGAGCCCATTGTTGCAGCCACTATGTCAATTGGTCTCATTGAGGGTCTTCCTCTTTTTCACTGACCCTCTACTTTTCCAAGCATGATGTCCTTCTCCAGGTACTGATGCCTTCTGACAACATGTCCAAAGTATGTAAGACGTAGTCTTGCCATCCTTGCTTCTAAGGAGCATTCTGTTTGTACTTCTTCCAAGACAGATTTGTTTCTTCTTTTGGCAGTCCATGATATACTCAATATTCTTTGCCAACATCACAATTCAACAGTGTCAGTTCTTCTTAGGTCTTCCTTATTCACCGTCCAGCTTTCACATACATATGATGAGACTGAAAATAACCATGGTTTGAGTCAGGCGCACCTTCGTCTTCAAGGTGATATCTTTGCTTTTCAACACTTTAAAGAGGTCTTTAGCAGCAGATTTGCCCAATAAAATGCGTCTTTTGATTTCTTGACTGCTGCTTCCATGATCGTTGATTGTGGATCCAAGTAAAATGAAATCCTTGACAACTTCAATCTTTTCTCCATT